>NC_064772.1:4132306-4197834 GCF_011397635.1 Epinephelus fuscoguttatus | reverse complement strand
TAGTCAGTGTACAGCTTGTATAGTAGTATAGATTTACCTTCCTCTGAAAATTACTCAAAACACAGCCATCAACATCTAAACAGCTGGCAACATAAGTGAGTACACCCCACAGTGAACATGTCCAAATTGTGCCTAAAGTGTCAATATTTTGTGTGCCAACCATTATTATCTAGCACTGCCTTAACCCTTTTGGGCATGGGTCAGCTGTCTTGGTGCTCTTCACCAAGGTGCCACACATGCTGAAAGAGCACCAAGACAGCTGTCCCTTGCCTACAGTCAAGTATAGTGGTGGCAGCATCATGGTTTGGGGCTGCATGAGTGCTGCGGCTCTGAAGAGCTCGGTTCATTTAGGAAACCTGAATTCCAAGCAGAGCATGATCGTCCCTCTTCAGAAACTGAGCTGCAATGCAGTTTTCCAACTTGATAATGACCCAAAACACACCTAGTAGATGACAACTGCCTTGCTGAGGAAGCTGAAGGTGAAGGTGATGGACTGGCCAAGTATGTATCCAGCTCTAAACTCACCTGTGCACCTGTGGGCCATCCTCAAGCTGAAGGTGGGGTAGCGCAAAGTGTCTTCACATCCATCTGCTCCATGATGTCATCATGGAGGAGTGGGAGAGGATTCCTGAAGCAACCTGTGAGCTCTGGTGAACTCAAGGCCCAAAAGGGTTAAGGCAGTGCTAGATAATAATGGTTGGCACACAAAATATTGACACTTTAGGCACAATTTGGACATGTTCACTGTGGGGTGTACTCACTTACGTTGCCAGCTGTTTAGATGTTGATGGCTGTGTTCTGAGTAATTTTCAGAGGAAGGTAAATCTATGCTACTATACAAGCTGTACACTGACTACTTTAAGTTATATCAAAGTGTCATTTCTAGTGTCTAGTGTTGTTCCATGAAAAGATATAATGAAACATTTGCAAAAATGGGAGGGGTGTACTCACTTATGTGAGATACTGTATGTGCACCCCATCCAGATAAAACCCACATTTATTTAATAATGTAAACCAATTTGCTACCTACATGCCATATACCCATACATTGTCTTCCTTTACCTCTTAAAATAAGATTTGCTTTCATTGTATGGCTTATATGAACTGATTGTAATTCTAAGTCTTTTTCATTTTTTCATTTTATTCTGGATTGTAGTCATTAACATTTTGTTTTATTATTTATATTATTGATGGCCAAATGAAGCCTAATGAAGCATGTTCTTTATTTTCTGAGCCCACTAGTTGGCACTCATTGCTTAAAGAAAGAGGCTCAAAGAATGGCAATTCAGTGTGCTTTCAACCTTTTGATGAACAAAAAGCGCCATCTAGTGGGCTCAGAAAATGCTTCACGAGGCTTCATTTGGCCATCACTAATTTTTATTAACAGCACTTACTAACTCTGTTTTTTTTTAAGGCGCTTATAAATTGTTGTTGTCGGTCTTCCTCTCTGTCTTAATGTCTCTTTGAAAAGAAGCCATAAATGAGGTTGGTGGTCTTAGAAGTAGCAGCTTATGTTAATGTTTTCTTTCTTTCTTTTCTTCAGGGAGAGGTGTGTTTACACAGGAATACATCGAACCAAAAAGTTTTGTGGTGGAGTACAGGGGAGTTTTGTCCCTGAGTGTAGGAGCAGATGACAAAAGCAAATATATATTCGATTTCATGTGGAATGGGAAGCGCTACTGGTAAGTTTGCTGCTTGTTCATTTACTCATATGTATTTTTTTTTTTTCAAAGTGTTACTCCTCTTATTTGAAGTTGTAGTTTTATTTGTGGTACATTTAAAAACAAATGCTGGACCAAAGTGCTTTACAGAGAGATTGAAATTGTAGGACTATTTGATTGATGGGTTGGCATCTGGTTGTCAGTGTTTCCCTAAAAAAAAAAAAAAAAAAATTGGCACTGGACAGCGTGACCAGTTGGTTTTCAATTTACGGACAAATGTTTGAAATTACGGTCAAATATTATCTGAATTTATTGAGCCTAAAAATAATTGATATGCAATTGATAGGCATGTCAGTATATAATCTTTTTTATTGAAAAGTCAGTAATTTCAAATAAAATGAGTCCTGTCAATTAACTCAGTGCGTAACTTGAATAAATAAATAAATATTGCAGAAGCCTGCACTCTTCTAACATGAACATAAAGAAACTGAAGGCCTATACATACAGATAAAACAATTTGCAAACAAATAAACACATCTAGACTGGCTCATACCATTTAAATACACAGCATGCTGCCAATTTGAAATCAAATCATGTCCGTTCGCTATATGCGATTGAAATATAATGGAATAAAAACTCTTTGAAAACAAACAGGGAAAATCCTTAATCTATTTCTGGCTCATGACAATTTACTGTTTACGCATTTTTGCAGCAGTTTAGTCTGCAGCTGCTGATTTAAAAGAAAATGTGCCGAGTGTCTCTTCACAACTTGCAATATGCATTTAATGCAATCTTTGCAACAACTTATATAATCTTTGATTATATAGAGAGATTATTTTGTTGTAACTGAATTTTCTATCCATACAGAGGAGGCATACTTTATATCAGAATCCTGCGGGTCCAATTTTCAAGATCCGCCCGCCCGACCGGGGCGTACAAAACCGCACCGAACCGCAAACCCGCGCATCAGGCCAATTAGTACTGCAACCGGTCCGACCCGTTGAAACCGACCCAGCCCAACCATAACCCGGATTTAAAGTAATCATTTTGGATCATATTGACTGAATATTGAACAGCATATCGCCACAGTTAAGGTGCCAGTAAGTAAACAACGACCTGAATGAAGCAGCTCTCACAATAAAAACATGACTTCAGCTCCATCATCAACCCTCTGTGTTCTTCTCCCATACGAGTGTAAAAGCACTTGTTTGTTACGCTTAACGCTTTTAAACTTTTAATCTATGTAAAGGAACTTTACATGTGTAATAATAGACTTACTTTCTGTCCAGAGCGGCGTTCAGCAGTTACGAGCCGTCACGTGTTTTTAGAATCCATCGAGGAGAGAAGTAATGTAAAGTGATAGTTATGCGTTTATCCACTTACTACTCAAATACCTAAATAATTATTTACTGTTTTGAAGCGGCGCTTGTTAGACGGTGGCAGCCATGTGTCGTCCAATCACAAATTGTGTTATTAGATGGTGAAACGCGTGTAAACAGCTGAACCAATGACCGTTGCGAAATAGCGGAAGCGATCCTCAGAGAGTAAATAATGACCGAGATATCTGTAGTTTACCGAACTAACTAACAAGATTAGTTTTTAGCTCAATTATTATTTTTATATTAATTTTGATGTGTTTATCTAAAACCCGCGATCCGACCTGCATATTATTTTTTCCACCCAGATCCGAACCGGGAAAACATTTTTAAAAAACATGCAAATCAGCGGGTACCTGACCCAGTGCAGGACTCTGCTTTATATATAGTTAAAGTTAAGGCATCTTTGAGTATCATTTAAGTATGTCGGCGGGCGAAAAATAGTGTTCCATTTCTAAAATAAAAAATGTGAACACAAATCTGTGTTAAATGTTTGTCAGGTACAAATGCTCTTGTAATGGGGTCCTGTGGGCAGAAGGTCCTAGGATCACCCCGACCACCCTCACCCACCCCACCCCGCAAAGCAAAAAAACTAGGAAACACTGACAAATGAGAGGGTGTTAAATCATATGATGAAGTAACCAACTGTTTTGGAAGAGAAAATGACAAGACTGCAGCTGTCTAACAAAAAGGGCTTTTGTTGCACAATATGCTAGTGAGAAAAGTGTAATAGTATACGTATGTGTTTTTAAAAAGTTTGTGTTTTACATGAAAGCCAAGGCTGGGCTGAAGGTCTTTTTCTCTCATGACAATTTAAGAATTTAACCCCAAGCAAAGTTTAAAGTTTTTTTTCTGGTCTATTTGTCTCACAGCATAGATGCTTCAAAAGAGGATGGAACACTGGGACGACTAGTGAATGATGATCACATACAGCCCAACTGTAAAGTCAAAAGAATAATGGTCCAAGGAAAGCCACACTTGTGTCTTTTTGCTGTCAAGGAAATCTTTCCAGGCGAGGAGATCACATATAACTATGGCGATTCCTCTTGGCCATGGCGCTCAATGGTGAGATAAGGGTCTCATGTTCTGTTAATGACAGTGTTAACTATAATTTATTTTATACAACAGTTATTTTTGAGTAATTTGATTGGTCAAGAGTGGGGCTGGTGGTACCTTTTGAGGTGAATATGAACATAATTATCGCCAGTCTTTCTTTCTTAAAGACCACTAAGTGATAGTGCTGCCAGTCAAGTGATTAAACAGTACATTTCCTCTTTACAATTTCAGGCACCGGTGAAGAACAATCTCACCCGGTTGAGAGGAAGTGAGCCAGGCTCAGAAAAGGCAAGTTGTAGTTTGTGCCATCATAGTTAGTTTGCTTTATGTGTCACCTTCAATACAGTAGAATTGGTTTTGGTCTTTAGAATTTTATAGTACAAGTTCATTATTCCGGTCTTCCTTCTTCCCTGCTGACTATTAACTGACATTTCTGCCATACTCATGGCCAGTGTTGTAACACAGTGTTTGCAGAATGAAAATGAATTATTTTAGCTTAAAATAAACTCACATTTGTGCCTGTCATTGACTCAGTCACAGGAGGTGTGCAGCGGTCGTGATTTGATGACAGAGGTCAGGGCAGCTCCGTCAACATTAAAGGATGACATTGTAAGTTGACAGTATTCTTGTAATATCATGATTTTACTTCTAGACATAATACTGTTTTGTTTGATCTTATGACTGTGCTCAGAAGTCTTCACACTTTTGAATGTTGTACACTACATGTACCTGCCACAGCACAGGACTGTCAGGACAAAGTGTCCTGTAAGGACAGTAGGAATTGGGTGTGTGTGTGTTATGTCAGAATGTACTTAAGAGGACATTTTCCTAATCAGGCGTTCATGTATTGGGTTTGTGGTGGGGTGTGTATTAGGCCTTCATGCATTTCTTTATATAATGGGTGTCAGAAGTTGGTGATGTATGTTCAGGGTTTCCATGGTCATATTAAACCTGAAAAAGCTGAAGAATATCAAATGATATTCTAGACCAGGAAAGTCCTGAAGGTATTGAGGTCTTATGTCAGGGTTCCCACGGTCATGGAAAACCTGGAAAAGTCCTGGAATTTTGTTGTCTGCAGTGTAATTAATTAGGCTATCTTACTGTAATCATTGGCACATGAGCTCCTATTTCCTGAAACTTCCTCCAGGACCTCTAAATCTTCTCCAGGTCATGGAAATTATATTATGGGTCCTTGAAAAGTCATGGAAAGGTTTTGAAATTGTGTCTGTGAAAATGTGTGGGAACCCTGTTATTTGAAAGTAATGGAATTTTTTGTGTATAATGACATTGTTACAGTAATCTTTCATCTTTTGAGGTGAATATGAACATAATTATCGCCTGTCTTTCTTTCTTAAAGACCACTAAGTGATAGTGCTGCCAGTCAAGTGATTAAACAGTACATTTCCTCTTTACAATTTCAGGCACCCGGTGAAGAACAATCTCACCCGAAGTTGAGAGGAAGTGAGCCAGGCTCAGAAAAGGCAAGTTGTAGTTTGTGCCATCATAGTTAGTTTGCTTTATGTGTCACCTTCAATACAGTAGAATTGGTTTTGGTCTTTAGAATTTTATAGTACAAGCTCATTATTCCGGTCTTCCTTCTTCCCTGCTGACTATTAACTGACATTTCTGCCATACTCATGGCCAGTGTTGTAACACAGTGTTTGCAGAATGAAAATGAATTATTTTAGCTTAAAATAAACTCACATTTGTGCCTGTCATTGACTCAGTCACAGGAGGTGTGCAGCGGTCGTGATTTGATGACAGAGGTCAGGGCAGCTCCGTCAACATTAAAGGATGACATTGTAAGTTGACAGTATTCTTGTAATATCATGATTTTACTTCTAGACATAATACTGTTTTGTTTGATCTTATGACTGTGCTCAGAAGTCTTCACACTTTTGAATGTTGTACACTACATGTACCTGCCACAGCACAGGACTGTCAGGACAAAGTGTCCTGTAAGGACAGTAGGAATTGGGTGTGTGTGTGGTTATGTCAGAATGTACTTAAGAGGACATTTTCCTAATCAGGCATTCATGTATTGGGTTTGTGGTGGGGGTGTGTATTAGGCCTTCATGCATTTCTTTATATAATGGGTGTCAGAAGTTGGTGATGTATGTTCAGGGTTTCCATGGTCATATTAAACCTGAAAAAGCTGAAGAATATCAAATGATATTCTAGACCAGGAAAGTCCTGAAGGTATTGAGGTCTTATGTCAGGGTTCCCACGGTCATGGAAAACCTGGAAAAGTCCTGGAATTTTGTTGTCTGCAGTGTAATTAATTAGGCTATCTTACTGTAATCATTGGCACACGAGCTCCTATTTCCTGAAACTTCCTCCAGGACCTCTTAAATCTTCTCCAGGTCATGGAAATTATATTATGGGTCCTTGAAAAGTCATGGAAAGGTTTTGAAATTGTGTCTGTGAAAATGTGTGAACCCTGTTATTTGAAAGTAATGGAATTTTTGTTGTGTATAATGACATTGTTACAGTAATCTTTCATCTTTTGAGGTGAATATGAACATAATTATCGCCTGTCTTTCTTTCTTAAAGACCACTAAGTGATAGTGCTGCCAGTCAAGTGATTAAACAGTACATTTCCTCTTTACAATTTCAGGCACCCGGTGAAGAACAATCTCACCCGAAGTTGAGAGAAAGTGAGCCAGGCTCAGAAAAGGCAAGTTGTAGTTTGTGCCATCATAGTTAGTTTGCTTTATGTGTCACCTTCAATACAGTAGAATTGGTTTTGGTCTTTAGAATTTTATAGTACAAGTTCATTATTCCGGTCTTCCTTCTTCCCTGCTGACTATTAACTGACATTTCTGCCATACTCATGGCCAGTGTTGTAACACAGTGTTTGCAGAATGAAAATGAATTATTTTAGCTTAAAATAAACTCACATTTGTGCCTGTCATTGACTCAGTCACAGGAGGTGTGCAGCGGTCGTGATTTGATGACAGAGGTCAGGGCAGCTCCGTCAACATTAAAGGATGACATTGTAAGTTGACAGTATTCTTGTAATATCATGATTTTACTTCTAGACATAATACTGTTTTGTTTGATCTTATGACTGTGCTCAGAAGTCTTCACACTTTTGAATGTTGTACACTACATGTACCTGCCACAGCACAGGACTGTCAGGACAAAGTGTCCTGTAAGGACAGTAGGAATTGTGTGTGTGTGTGGTTATGTCAGAATGTACTTAAGAGGACATTTTCCTAATCAGGCGTTCATGTATTGGGTTTGTGGTGGGGGTGTGTATCAGGCCTTCATGCATTTCTTTATATAATGGGTGTCAGAAGTTGGTGATGTATGTTCAGGGTTTCCATGATCATATTAAACCTGAAAAAGTTGAAGAATATCAAATGATATTCTACAGTCCTTGACAAAAGTCTTGTCGCTTATCCAAGTTGTAGGAACAACAAATAATAACTTGACTTGTAGTTGATCAATTGGAATCAGAAATAGCTTATATGAAAGGCAAAGGCCTCTAGATTATGCTTATTATACCAAAATAAAGTTGTGTGCCATTCACTGAGTTCTATCATTTAATTAGGACAGAAAGGTCAGATCTTGCTTGGACAAAAGTCTTGTCGCATACAAAAATAATGTACTGTAGAAATGATACTTTCTGTTGAATACACAAACATGCTCCAATAACATCAGAACATAAAGTCATGGTGCCTTGGGAAAAAGAATTAATATTGTGTATGACTCCCATGAGCTTGGAGGACTGCATCCATACGTCTTGGCAATGGCTCAAATAACTTATTGATGAAGTCATCTGGAATGGCAAAGAAAGCAGTCTTGCAGGACTCCCAGAGTTCATCAAGATTCTTTGGTTTCATCTTCCAAGCCTCCTCCTTCATCTTACCCCAGACATGCTCAATAATGTTCATGTCTGGTGATTGGGCTGGCCAATCCTGGAGCACCTTGACCTTCTTCACTTTCAGGAACTTTGATGTGGAGGCTGAAGTATGAGAAGGAGCACCATCCTGCTGAAGAATTTGCCCTCTCTTGTGGTTTGGAATGCAATGGGCAGCGAGAACCTCTTGATACTTCAGGCTGTTGATGTTGCCATCCACTCTGCAGATCTCTTGCACACCCCATACTGGATGTAACCTAAACCATGATTTTTCCTCCACCAAACTTGACTGCTTTCTGGGTGAATCTTGGGTCCATGCAGGTTCCAACAGGTCTTCTGCAGTATTTGTGGCAATTGGGATGCAGTTCAATGGATGATTCATCAGAAAAATCAACCTTCTGCCACTTTTCCACTGTCCATCCTTTTTGCAAGCTGTGGGCCTTGGCAAATGCAACACGATTCTTCTTTATTTTCTTCTATTTAATGCTGGTTTGTGAGCAGTAATTCTCACTGAAGGCAATTCGACAAACTGTTCTGGTAGATACAGGGTTTCTGGTGACCAGTTCTGATGTAGCTCTGCTGCAGTTGAAAAAGGGCTGGCCCTGGAAATAACTAAAACAGTTGTGTTACAGGGTCTGCCTGACCTGGGCTTGTCATGAACGTCACCAGTTTCTTCAAATCTTTTTTTTATCCTCTCCACTTGACGTTTGGATACACTGAAGATGTCTGCCACCTCAGCAGCAGACTTGGTCTTCAGGCTCTTGATGATCAGCACTTTGGTCTGTGGTTGAATCTTTGGCATGTTGTCAGCGGTCAGGTTGCACTTCACATGAAGGTCTGGTGTGCTGGGGTTCGTTTTAGACACACCAGGGAATGTGTTAATTACAGTATTTGTCACAGGTGGAGCTCTAATCTGTGATTGGTTGAATCGTTTAAAGACACGACAAGACTTTTGTCCAAGCAAAATCTGGCCTTTCTGTCCTAATTAAATGATAAAACTCAATGAATGACACTCAACTTTATTTTGGTATAATAAGCATAATCTAAAGGTCTTTGCCTTTCATATAAGCTATTTCTAGACCCAATTGATCAACTACAAGTCAGGTTATTATTTGTTGTTCCTACAACTAGGATAAGCGACAAGACTTTTGTCAGGGACTGTAGACCAGGAAAGTCCTGAAAGTATTGAGGTCTTATGTCAGGGTTCCCACGGTCATGGAAAACCTGGAAAAGTCATGGAATTTTGTTGTTGAGAGAAAGTGAGCCAGGCTCAGAAAAGGCAAGTTGTAGTTTGTGCCATCATAGTTAGTTTGCTTTATGTGTCACCTTCAATACAGTAGAATTGGTTTTGGTCTTTAGAATTTTATAGTACAAGTTCATTATTCCGGTCTTCCTTCTTCCCTGCTGACTATTAACTGACATTTCTGCCATACTCATGGCCAGTGTTGTAACACAGTGTTTGCAGAATGAAAATGAATTATTTTAGCTTAAAATAAACTCACATTTGTGCCTGTCATTGACTCAGTCACAGGAGGTGTGCAGCGGTCGTGATTTGATGACAGAGGTCAGGGCAGCTCCGTCAACATTAAAGGATGACATTGTAAGTTGACAGTATTCTTGTAATATCATGATTTTACTTCTAGACATAATACTGTTTTGTTTGATCTTATGACTGTGCTCAGAAGTCTTCACACTTTTGAATGTTGTACACTACATGTACCTGCCACAGCACAGGACTGTCAGGACAAAGTGTCCTGTAAGGACAGTAGGAATTGGGTGTGTGTGTGTGGTTATGTCAGAATGTACTTAAGAGGACATTTTCCTAATCAGGCGTTTATGTATTGGGTTTGTGGTGGGGGTGTGTATCAGGCCTTCATGCATTTCTTTATATAATGGGTGTCAGAAGTTGGTGATGTATGTTCAGGGTTTCCATGGTCATATTAAACCTGAAAAAGTTGAAGAATATCAAATGATATTCTACAGTCCCTGACAAAAGTCTTGTCGCTTATCCAAGTTGTAGGAACAACAAATAATAACTTGACTTGTAGTTGATCAATTGGAATCAGAAATAGCTTATATGAAAGGCAAAGGCCTCTAGATTATGCTTATTATACCAAAATAAAGTTGTGTGCCATTCACTGAGTTCTATCATTTAATTAGGACAGAAAGGTCAGATCTTGCTTGGACAAAAGTCTTGTCGCATACAAAAATAATGTACTGTAGAAATGATACTTTCTGTTGAATACACAAACATGCTCCAATAACATCAGAACATAAAGTCATGGTGCCTTGGGAAAAAGAATTAATATCGTGTATGACTCCCATGAGCTTGGAGGACTGCATCCATACGTCTTGGCAATGGCTCAAATAACTTATTGATGAAGTCATCTGGAATGGCAAAGAAAGCAGTCTTGCAGGACTCCCAGAGTTCATCAAGATTCTTTGGTTTCATCTTCCAAGCCTCCTCCTTCATCTTACCCCAGACATGCTCAATAATGTTCATGTCTGGTGACTGGGCTGGCCAATCCTGGAGCACCTTGACCTTCTTCACTTTCAGGAACTTTGATGTGGAGGCTGAAGTATGAGAAGGAGCACCATCCTGCTGAAGAATTTGCCCTCTCTTGTGGTTTGGAATGCAATGGGCAGCGAGAACCTCTTGATACTTCAGGCTGTTGATGTTGCCATCCACTCTGCAGATCTCTTGCACACCCCATACTGGATGTAACCTAAACCATGATTTTCCTCCACCAAACTTGACTGCTTTCTGGGTGAATCTTGGGTCCATGCAGGTTCCAACAGGTCTTCTGCAGTATTTGTGGCAATTGGGATGCAGTTCAATGGATGATTCATCAGAAAAATCAACCTTCTGCCACTTTTCCACTGTCCATCCTTTCTGCAAGCTGTGGGCCTTGGCAAATGCAACACGATTCTTTTGTTGTCTTCTGTTTAATGCTGGTTTGTGAGCAGTAATTCGGCCATGGAGACCATTGCGTGAGAGAATTCGACAAACTGTTCTGGTAGATACAGGGGTTTCTGGTGACCAGTTCTGATGTAGCTCTGCTGCAGTTGAAAAAGGGCTGGCCCTGGACTGCCGAAGCAACAAACGGTCCTCTCTAACAGTTGTGTTACAGGGTCTGCCTGACCTGGGCTTGTCATGAACGTCACCAGTTTCTTCAAATCTTTTTTTTATCCTCTCCACTTGACGTTTGGATACACTGAAGATGTCTGCCACCTCAGCAGCAGACTTGGTCTTCAGGCTCTTGATGATCAGCACTTTGGTCTGTGGTTGAATCTTTGGCATGTTGTCAGCGGTCAGGTTGCACTTCACATGAAGGTCTGGTGTGCTGGGGTTCTTTTAGACACACCAGGGAATGTGTTAATTACAGTATTTGTCACAGGTGGAGCTCTAATCTGTGATTGGTTGAATCGTTTAAAGACACGACAAGACTTTTGTCCAAGCAAAATCTGACCTTTCTGTCCTAATTAAATGATAAAACTCAATGAATGACACTCAACTTTATTTTGGTATAATAAGCATAATCTAAAGGTCTTTGCCTTTCATATAAGCTATTTCTGAACCCAATTGATCAACTACAAGTCAGGTTATTATTTGTTGTTCCTACAACTAGGATAAGCGACAAGACTTTGTCAGGGACTGTAGACCAGGAAAGTCCTGAAAGTATTGAGGTCTTATGTCAGGGTTCCCACGGTCATGGAAAACCTGGAAAAGTCATGGAATTTTGTTGTTGAGAGAAAGTGAGCCAGGCTCAGAAAAGGCAAGTTGTAGTTTGTGCCATCATAGTTAGTTTGCTTTATGTGTCACCTTCAATACAGTAGAATTGGTTTTGGTCTTTAGAATTTTATAGTACAAGTTCATTATTCCGGTCTTCCTTCTTCCCTGCTGACTATTAACTGACATTTCTGCCATACTCATGGCCAGTGTTGTAACACAGTGTTTGCAGAATGAAAATGAATTATTTTAGCTTAAAATAAACTCACATTTGTGCCTGTCATTGACTCAGTCACAGGAGGTGTGCAGCGGTCGTTATTTGATGACAGAGGTCAGGGCAGCTCCGTCAACATTAAAGGATGACATTGTAAGTTGACAGTATTCTTGTAATATCATGATTTTACTTCTAGACATAATACTGTTTTGTTTGATCTTATGACTGTGCTCAGAAGTCTTCACACTTTTGAATGTTGTACACTACATGTACCTGCCACAGCACAGGACTGTCAGGACAAAGTGTCCTGTAAGGACAGTAGGAATTGGGTGTGTGTGTGTGGTTATGTCAGAATGTACTTAAGAGGACATTTTCCTAATCAGGCGTTCATGTATTGGGTTTGTGGTGGGGGTGTGTATTAGGCCTTCATGCATTTCTTTATATAATGGGTGTCAGAAGTTGGTACTGCTCAGAAGTCTTCAGAAGTGTTTTTACCCTATGTTAAGGGTTTCCAACACTGATCATTACTGATATATACCTTATTGGTTCCTCAGTGCCACCATAGTGTTACCTGCTCACTTGTCAGCTGTTTGGACCATTGTGAAGATTGCACAGGACCTGTCTCCAGTCTAAAATGGCTTGGTCTCACATGCAAATGTTCGTATTCATGTCACTCAAACAGTTTTTGTTGTTGTTGTCTTTAGTGTAGCGCTGCACGATATGAGGAGAATCTGCAATGTACTGTAACACTGTTCAGTATTGCGATGACAATAAGGTTGTATATAAGCTCTACAGTTCCTATGTCGTTCTCTTTTAATAGGTATACTGCTAGACCCCAAAAATCGAATAGTCCATGCCCACTGAATAATGAAATAAATGATTTCAAACGTGTTTTTATTAAACTCCAACTCCATTTGACATGAATTCTCCTGTAAATCAGCATCATATCAGTTTGACCTGTCGCCTCAGCTACACAGGCTAAATAAACAGTGCTTGACTATAAGGTTCATATTTTATACAAGACAACAGCTTTCATTAAAGATCAGTCAGATACAGTCAGGGCTTATTTTAAGAATCCTCACATCCCACTGACCACAAGTCTTTGTGTTGCTAAATACTTCAATAATTAAACCGTCAATATTAATATACAGTAGACTCTGTATAGTTTATGATGAATATATTCAGTCTCTGAAAACTAAACTTCACCATCAGTCACACAACATGTTTCTGTTCACAGAATAAACCTTCAGATCAAACAAATACAATCTTAATCTCTAAAATTCATCAAAAATTAAAAGTTTATCTAAAACGTCATCTTGTTGAGTTGACATCTGAACCAGTCAGCTGTTAGATCAGGTGAGAGCCAGGCGGTGCAGTCGGTGGAGAGCAACTGCAGCGCCTGGCTCTAAAAACTGCGACGCCGAGGACTTTTGTAATACATCAGAGCAAGTCGGGATGAAGTTGGACACAAAACTAACCGGCATGCATTGTGCGCCGATCGCGGTGATCGAATCTGCACAGGCCTGGCTCATCTCGAATGAACCTAGTGTTTGGGTGCACACCTAGCTAAAAGCAAAGGTACTGTGGTGTCTGAACACCATGACAAAACACCAATCATACAAATCAAATGAGGAGTTGGATTTATTCATTTATTTCATTTGTGTTGATTGTGTCGTTGGTCTTAAATTTCATTTCAAGTGGCATTAAAAAAGTCTTAAAAAGTCTTAAATTTAACTTGCCTTAAGCTCTAGGAACCCTGTAAAGTATCTTAGCCCTTAAGAGAGCTCCTAAAGTGAAACAGTGTTAGGAGGAGGAGGAGGAGAGCTTCAGAGTTTCACAGAGGAGAAAATGGCAGAAATACAAAGAGGAAGGAGAAATATCCTCCAAATGTCCTCAGCATTATCGACTTGCGACAGTGCACGTCCATAAAGCGTCTCTCCTGAATCCAAAATAATTCCAAGTAGCAAAGTACTGTGCTTGTTCACAACAACTTCTTCATATTTTCCTTGCTCCTCTCTCCTTCCTACTTGTTCACCTCCAGCAAATGACACATGACCTGACAGGGTAGCTGAGGCTTCATCTAATTAGCCAAACGGTGTCTAGGGCTTCCCCAAATGCTCACATGCTGAGTGTAAATGCATGGCACGAGTATTAACACTGATTTTTCATTCATCGCAGTTCAGGCGGTCTTTACGATGCGTTTATCTTGCATGTTCATATCGCGATGACGATGAAAATACGATTTATCGTGCAGCCCTACTTTAGTGCACTTTTTATGTTAAATTAAAACAAAAGCATTAGCACAACTTGCTAACTTTTCATTTCAATGTGCTTTTAGTGTGTTCAAGATCCTGGCACAAATCCTGCTTTTTCAAGAAGAATCAGTCGCTGGTATGTTCATTTTCCTTGGTTCCATTTTAAATTTGATTTTAAAGTGTTCTTGGTGTCGGATTGTGACTTACAGTAGTAGATTTTGGGGTTAATATAAGCTCTTTTTTCTGCATAGGATGTTATACCCGATGAGATTGTTTCTGACTCTGCAAGTAGTGATGGCTGTTCCTCTGGTGATCTCTACATAGCTGACACTGCACCAAGGTCTGATGGATCCAACTCTGATGAAGATGTTGTAACTGACACTGAACTATTTAGTGATAGTGAGGATCTAAACCTACCACATCGCAAGAGTGGACCAGTTGACTCACTTTCTTCCCAGGAAAGGACAAAGACAGTCCTGCAACCTATATCCTGCATGGAACAGGAGGACAAGGATGCTTCCAACTCTGGCAGAGTTGGCATTGATGATGACTTCATACCTGATAGTGAACCCTGTTCTGATGTTGATGATCCTACTACAAGTAATACCCAGACTCTTCCAAGAAGTACAACAGAGTCTTTTCTACTGAGACTGCAGCAGCACCACAAGTCTCTTCTTGCACATCAAAAATTACTGCTATGTTTGCAAAACACCTCAGTCTAAAATATCTAAATCACCTTAAAAAGCATGAGAAAGTAGAGCCTGATATTGCTGAAGCATTCTCATTCCCTAAGAACTCAAAAGAGAGAAAGAGGTTACTTGAGAAGTTGCGGAACAAAGGTAATTATGAACATAATCGAGAAGTAATGCGTAAACATGATGGACAATTGAAACTGAAAAGAAGACCAGGACCATCAAAAATCTCGGTGAATGCCAAAACGCATGTGCACTGTGCATATTGTAAAGGCCTGTTTATCCGTAAAGAGCTGTGGCGCCACTCGCATAGATGCCCGTCAAAGATGGTCTCAGAAACTGAAGCTATTTCTAAGACCAAAGCCTTAGTTCTGGCAGATATTGCAGAGTCAACATACAGCCAAGCAGTGTCCCCTGGAGTGTGGAAGATCCTTGGAAAGATGAGGGACGATGAGGTAGCATCTGTAGTCCGTAATGACTTCCTCATATTGCAACTGGGCCAGTCTCTCTACAACAAGCATGGGAATGATCCAACAAAATTTGAGTACATCAGAACAAAGGCTCGGGAAATGGGCAGACTGTTGTTAACCTTAAGGAAAAAATATTCTATATTTAGCTTCGAAGATGCTGTAAAACCAAACAATTTTTACAAAATCGTTGGAGCTGTCAGAGAAGTTGCTGGATATGATGAAGAGAAGCACTCCTATTGTACACCCAGTCTTGCCCTGAAATTGGGACACTCGCTGAAGAAGATTGGTGACATTATTCTCTGCAGGGCCATCGCAGCAGAGAATGAAAATTTGATTAAAGCAGCGGAACGATTTACACAACTCTGCACAAAGAATGGGCAGGACAAGTCTCCCACACTGCACTGGCTACTTTGAGCAAGTCAAAGTACAATAAACCATCCACCATACCATTCACAGAGGATGTGCAGCTTTTGCACAAGCACCTGGAGGAAAAATCGGCTGCCATTGCAGACCTGAAAGAGCATGAGTCTCCACAGGCGTATGCAGAAGTTGCTAGGGTGACACTTGCTCAGATCATCCTCTTTAACAGACGTCGTGCAGGAGAAGTCTCAAAAATGTCACTTGAGTCATTCAAGAAAAGAGACCAGACTGAGCTCCATAGTGATGTAGCTGCTAGCCTGTCACCGTTTGAACAAAAGTTAGCCCAGCACTTCAGCAGGGTAGAAATTATCGGCAAAAGAGATAGGAAAGTTGCTGTTTTGTTAAACCCTGAGGCTGTCAGTGCAACAACACTTCTTGTAGAGAAAAGAGATGCATGTAATGTGCATAAGGATAATCCCTTCCTATTTGGACGACCACAGTGCCCCTCCATGAGCTACTACAGGGGACAGGACTGCATAAGAAAGTTTGCAAGTATGTGTGGTGCAAAGAATCCTGATAATCTGAGGTCTACATATCTTCGCAAGCACATTGCAACAGTGTCCCAAATACTCAACCTCAAGAACAATGAGCTGGACCAACTGGCCAACTTTTTGGGCCACGATATACGAGTCCACAGAGACTTTTATCGTCTGCCGGAGGCAACTATAGAAATGGCAAAAATCACAAAGCTTCTACTTGCAATGGAGACAGGAAGTCTTGCAAAATTCCAGGAAAGTCTCTTGACGAGATTGAGCTTGAAGGTATGTGGTGGTAACAACACTCTTAATGGCTCTTCTCAAAAGAATAATATTTTACTACAGGATCAATTACAAACAAAGTAGTGAGACTAAAGAAATACAACAGTATTTTGGACATTTTTTAAATTGGGAAGATGTAAATTCAGACTTTTTAGAATATAAAAAGTAAATATGCCTCAATGTTTTGGTACATGATACAGAAACATGTCAGGTGTACAAACTTGCAGCAACAATTATTTTTATTTTTTGCATCAATCATTTCTTTAGACGAATTGGACCCAGAGCTGGGTGATGGTGATGGTGATGGTGATGCCGATGGCGATGGCGATGGTGACAACGATGACTACGATGGTGGTGTTGGTGGCGATGCGGTGGTGATGGCGGTGGTGATGACGATGGCGGTGGAGGCAGTGAAGGCAGTGGAGGCAGTGAAGGCAGTAGAGATGACGGAGATGGAGTTGATGGGTCCGGACTAAGTGGTATGTACTGAATATCTTCCAGTATACATTCATGGTATATTTTGGAGTAAGGACCATATTCAGATTCCCTTATGTTGCTTTAATACTACCGCAAAGTCAGCAAGGTACACAGTCAATAAATCAACAATGATAAGAGTCAAGTGGCATGGTTTCCGCATTTAAGCTATCAGTGTATGAATGTGGTGTGAATGGGTGAATGATAGACCAGTATTGTAAAGTGCTTTGAGTAGTTGATAAGACTAGAAAAGGGCTATATAAGTACAGTCCATTTACCATTGATCACTTAACTTCAATTGATGCTGAAGGCCTTTTTTGTATTCTTTCACCAGAAAATCAAGAAATGAAGACGCCTGAAGAGGTCACCAGCTCCTCTGGTAATGTGTGGGAAAGCCTTATGGACGGGCTCCACCGGGCACGTCAGCGGCGTGACACGTCTGCAGCGCGAGTCCCGTAGCAGCTCGCCACCCTGTTAATCAATTACAGTGGCTCCACTGGCAACAGGAGCGGCACAACAACCGCCGTCTGTCGCGCAACAACTCTCTATTTTACACGGCTCTTCTATTTTTGTCGCGCTATGCTCCCCTATGCGACCCTCCAGCAGATAAAAACTACATGAAATAGTGTGCTAAACGAGCACAATGTGTTTTTAATTGAATAAACCATTTTCAGAGGTGATATGTGATTTTTTTTTTTTCATGCATTTACTCATGTTTATCCGTGACATTGTGTAAATGTCCGTATGAGACATTTGAAAGCGAGTAGATGACAAACAGTAGCCTACAGTAAACTTGTAGATAACTCAAATATATGTAATTACTTAGGTGGGGAAATGCTTTAACATTTCATGCAGCTCGGCTCGGCAAACGGTAAACAACCCGTTGGCTTCTCGTGCGCTTCCGTGCACGCGGGTCAGTGGAGCCCAAATGAATACGCCCGCTGACGCTACGCTGGCGTGGCGCTTACGTTTGCAGCCGGTGGAGCCCGGCCGTTACATTGCCCTTGCTATATTGCAGGCAGCGTTACTGTGCTGTATGTATTCTAAAAGGGAGAAATCAGATTTAAGTTTTGCTTTTAAACTACCTTTAGCTCTCATAATGGGTGTAAATTATATAAAATGCTGTCAGGGGCCTGTACTACAAAGGGACTTTAATATACTTAGAATATGTTCAGTGTTATTTGTTAAATTTGCCTCTAATGTTCACTGTTCATATGGATCCAGATTGTAGTATTATAGTATAAGTTATTCATTGGATATATCATTACTTGTTACTTTGCAGTTAGAATGGAATCAAACTTAAGGAACATAAATATGTTGCTTCTAATGGATGTTAAAAAAAAAAGTTCAGATTGAAGAAGTTTACAATTTTAATTTTTTTTTCCTTAGAGAAAAGAAAAAGAATGGAATCTATCCAGGATGTGGCCAAGAGTTACAAAGGTACAGTTTTTATTTGTTTAAAGTTGTAGTAATGATTCAGAGGGTATTCTAGAAATCGGGTTTAGTGAACAGTCTTGAATTTGTTAACCTTATGATGAGGTAAACTGCATTTTCAGGACCATAGAGGGTGACGACTTAAGCTTTGGATCACTTACTATGTTTGGTGTCTTTCAGACCACAATAGCAACTTTTTTCTTCAAATAAGCGGCTTACAACATATCAAGTTACTTTTGGACAGACCTTGCTTCTCCTTGAAGGCAGCCTCTGGTATTTCTCAGTGAATGAGAGCTGATGTGGCCCTCTAACTGTTTGGTGAGACCCAGACAGATACGTGAACATAATGACCAAACTCTGATTCGTTTTTACTCTAAATTAATTACCTTTACTATCTAAGTTTGATTTTATGCTATCAACATAGACAGTTAATAATAGTGAATTTATTCCAGTGCATGATCATTCCTCCAATTCCAGTACATGATCATCTCTATTTTGTAACAGATTTAACCACCTCACCTAGCTATGAGGCGGTGATTGGATTACATGCATTTCTATATTCTTCTTTTTTTTTTTTTTTTTTTTTAAATATTTGTTGGTTAGGTGGCCTTTATTACAGTGGAGAAAAATAGGAAATGCAGGGAAGAGAGTAGGGGAATGACATGAAGTAAATGGTCCGTCCGGTTAGGAATTGAATCGGGGACCTGCTCTTCAGAGCGCTAGCACCCATGTACCCATGCGTGACCTAACCACTCGACTACCGGTCACCCCCGCATTTCTGTATTCTAAAAGCTGTCACAGTTGACCATCAGCTGTGCCTGTTGACAATGCTGTAACTTTTCCCTTCAAACATTCCAGAACAGCTAAGTCCAATCATGAATGCTTACTCTTTACAGAGTCATGTCATGTCCTCATAAAGTCAGTCCATATCAAAGTTAACACCAAAGCACTACTACCAAATCTTGATTGGATAGAAGTTTTTTTTAATCTGGATGGGGGTGGGATTCATATTGAGTGCATGCATAGTGACGTGCAATTTCATCTAGTCCTTCAAAATTGTAGAGTTGTCTCTCTTCACATCTTCATATAATTTTAGGGATCAAGTTCAAGTTACAGCTTATGTTCAATAAATAGCATTGTTTCTTTTTGGAAAATAAACTTCTCCACAAATGGTTTGTACTAGCTATTCTAACAAAATCATGTATTGGTTCTCCAGGGCAAAAGAAACTGTGTACAACCCAGAGTGTGGTAACCAGCTCCAAAGGTAGGACTCCATCCATCCTTGCAGCTACATTTGGGGACCAAAATTTCCCCAGCAGTACACTGCACACTGACTGATAAAACAACAACAACAACAACAAAAAAACGAATACTCGACTAAAGAAATCTCAGTCGACTACGGGATCTCCAACTATTGATTCGAATATTCGACTATCAGGGGACAACCCTAAACATTTGTAACCTACATTTCAGTGGCTCCGAAGTTATTTCAAGAAAATATAAATTAAATTGTAACAGTTATTGTCTTCCCTATCTTAACATATACAATTTTCTTTTGATTGACAGAGGTCAAATCGTCAAGAAGATGTGTGAAAAGGCCATGGAGCAAGGTTGAAGTCAGTGCTGTTATGAAACACTTCAAAATACATATCGCTAAAGGACACCTTGCATCAAAGTTGGAGTGTGAGCAGTGCAAGCGCGCTGAGCACCCTGTTTTGACAGACAGAACTATTCAAAACATTCGCGATTTTGTGAGGAACAGGGGTGTTATGTTCAAGCGAAATGGGGTGAAATAGCCTGAGGTTGTGGGTGGGTTTTCCCGCACTTTATTCTTGTGCAATGGACCTCCTGTCCCACTCAATTTTTGTTTACATCGTCAATGTTTTACAGTTTGCCCAGGGCAGTAATTGTTGCTTTAAGTTGCTCTGCACTTTATGTTAATATTACTTGGCACTTAAATTTGTTTTGTTAACAATGTCAGTTAAACATTTGTACAAGTTGTAAAAACTGTCTAAAACTAACACTGTTAGAGTGGGTAGTGAGGGGAAATAAAGAAAGACATTACCTTTTCAAGTTCAATGTGTTTTCAGTATGTTCAAAATTTGGTTATCGTAGAAACTTGTATATCGGCCATAACAGCAATGTTAATATTGGTTATCGGTGTCGGCCAGAATTTTCATATCGGTGTATATTAAGGCAGCCTTATACCTATTCTTTGTTCTACACTTTATTTTACTTGGCACTGTAATTTGTATGTTTTACTTGGCCCTTCAAAGGGGTAGTTCAACTTTTATGATGTTGGGTTTTGTGAGACCCTTATAACAGAAATATTTATTTAAAAAAAGCTGCTGAGTGTTACATTTTATTTGAGAAATGCCCATTTTATTCAATAAAATAAATTCCACTGATGAGGCAAAACGTTGAGCACCATTGTGTAGGGTGCGGTGCTTACACCAGTGTAGTTCTTTACAGTCATTCTTGGTGTAGATGTCCCTTACAGGTTTAAAAAGATGTGAATTATGCCCATTAATACCAGTGTGTCTCATAACTGATTCAAGGATAATTTATCATTCAAGGATAATTTATCATCATTCTAGGACATGAGGGTGAGCGTACATGAAAAGAACGAAATTTAGTAGTCAAGGTCCCAAAAAAGCAGCAGACAATATAAAAATTAGATCAAAGTTGAACAGTAAAGATTAAGCAGAGGAGGACAATTGATTGAAAGTGCATTCGGTGCCACTAAATATTGTGATATATAAAATATGATGATGCACATCCTTCCTCCTGAGGGGAGGAGGTTGAACAGTCCATGGGTGGGATGAGAGGGGTCCATCAGAATGCTGGCAGCTATGTTCCTACATCTGCTGATGTAAATGTCTGTCGCTGATGGGAGGCAGTTGATGGTGATCCTCTGTGCTGATATCACTACCTGCTGCAGAGCCTTTCTTTCTACAGCAGAGCAGTTTCCATACCACACAGTGGTGCATGATGTCAGGATGTTCTCCACTGCATATCTGTGAGAAAGTTGTCCAGCCTCTCTACTGATAGTCATGACTCACTTTGTGCTAGCTGTGGCTTATGACAGAAATTCAGTCAGGAATATTTTTTGCAGTGTCACTCATACACCTGGCCCAACATTATTGCCAGCATTGTGTTTAATAGTCAGATTCAATTATCCATATAAAATGCTCAATTGATTTAACCTTTCAAAATGCAGGTAGTTTACCTTTCTCAAAACTCTTGCAGTGAGGTACTTTTCAGTGATGGATTGCCATATAACACTTGTGTGTGTAATTTAAACCAGTGTTGTCCTCATAATCAAGGGTTTTGCTCTGATTGTGTATGTGTGTGTGGGTAATGTACAGTTAAACCAGTGTTGTCCTCATAATCAAGGGTTTTGCTCTGATTTTGTATGTGTGTGTGTGGGTAATGTACAGTTAAACCAGTGTTGTCCTCATAATCCAGGGTTTTGCTCTGATTGTGTATGTGTGTGTGTGGGTAATGTACAGTTAAACCAGTGTTGTCCTCATAATCCAGGGTTTTGCTCTGATTGTGTGTGTGTGTGTGGGTCATGTACAGTTAAGGCAGTGTTGTCCTCATAATCCAGGGTTTTGCTCTGATTGTGTATGTGTGTGTGGGTCATGTACAGTTAAACCAGTGTTGTCCTCATAATCCAGGGTTTTGCTCTGATTGTGTATGTGTGTGTGGGTAATGTACAGTTAAACCAGTGTTGTCCTCATAATCAAGGGTTTTGCTCTGATTGTGTGTGTGTGTGTGTGGGTCATGTACAGTTAAACCAGTGTTGTCCTCATAATCCAGGGTTTTGCTCTGATTGTGTGTGTGTGGATAATGTACAGTTAAACCAGTGTTGTCCTCATAATCAAGGGTTTTGCTCTGATTGTGTGTGTGTGTGGGTAATGTCCCAACAAACAAGTGTGGGGTCAGGAAACGCCTTCTCCCGCCCCGTCCTCATAGTCCGTAAAATGTCAGGTTTTCATATCTTCAGATTCTTTGACAATAATTTAATTCTAAGTAGACAGAAACATTTCTAAATTTTTTTGGACCATTTTAATCTTTCTTGCATCTCTCTGGGACAAAGGGAAAGGTGGGTCCCCATAAACCATGACTGAGCTGGTATGGGAAAAGTGTCCTCATAATCCGCCCATACCTGTATGTGTGTGTGTGTGTGTGTGTGTGTGTGTGTATGTCTGTCCCCTCCTGTCAATAGTATCCAGCTGCAGGCTTGCAGTAGCAGCAGTATCAGGACCTCAGTTTTAGGACCGCAGAAATACGACCCTTCATTTTTCGCACACACCCCCCCCAGTTAGTTAGTTAGTTAGTTAGTCTTTGTATTTTATATAGATAACTCAGAGCCCTTGAATAGAGTCCCGTCATCTCCATTCACTCTAATGGGCCATTTTTTTCACAGCAATGGTGGTTCGCGGAGCCTCTCAATAGTTCCCGTAAGTAAGCGGCACATGCTAGCAGCACAATGGAGTTACAGCAGAAAAGACTGGCTGTGATGTACTTTTAACGGGTAAGATGTCCAAAGACTCAAATTTTACATTATCAGCACAACTCATCTAAATTAACATGTGCATTAAAGCTTGTTAGTGGATTATCTCCCATTAAATTAGTAGATTTATGTAATGTTAAAAGGCTTTAGGATTAGGCTAGGACACTGTACATACTGTACACACCATACAGGTAATGCTAACCATGAACAGCCTGTTAGTTTTAAATTGTCTTCTCCTAAACCATTTTATCTAACATTGGGAAGTTAGAGTGCTTCCAGTCCTGATTTTTTGCGATTATTGATCATTAGCTCAGTTAAATATGACATTGCTGTCTGATTGTTGAGTGGTGACCATGACCTTCTGATTGCTTCAGACAAAGGACTTGTCTCTGTACTTGTTTTATTAGATCTTAGTGCGCCGTTTGACACAATTGACCATCAAATTCTACTGCAGAGACTGGATCACTTAATTGGCCTAAAAGGTTCTGCACTGAGCTGGTTTAAATCTTATTTATCTGATCGTTTTCAGTTTGTTCACGTTCATAATGAATCGTCCTTACGTACCAAAGTTTGTTTTGGAGTTCCGCAAGGTTCTGTGCTCGGACCAATCCTATTTATTCTATATATGCTTCCTTTAGGTAACATCATTAGAAATCACTCTATAAATTTCCATTGTTATGCGGATGATACACAGTTGTATTTATTGATAAAGCCAGAAGAAAGTAATCAATTAACTAAACTCCATAACTGCCTTAAAGACATAAAAACCTGGATGAGCACCAATTTCCTGATGTTAAATTCAGACAAAACTGAAGTGATTGGTCTTGGCCCTCAACAACTCAGAGAGTCTTTATCTGATGACATAGTTTCTCTAGATGGCATTGCTCTGGCCTCTAGCACTACCGTAAGAAACCTCAGAGTAATATTTGATCAAGATTTGTCTTTTAATTCTCATTTAAAACAAACCTCACGGACTGCATTTTTTCATCTGCGTAATATTGCGAAAATTAGGCCTATCCTGACCCGAAAAGATGCAGAAAAATTGGTCCACGCTTTTGTTACCTCAAGGCTGGACTACTGTAACTCTCTATTATCAGGTAGCTCTAGTAAGTCCTTAAAAACTCTCCAGCTAATTCAGAATGCAGCAGCACGTGTACTAACAGGAACTAAGAAACGAGATCATATTTCTCCTGTTTTAGCTTCTCTGCACTGGCTCCTGTAAAATCCAGAATTGAATTTAAAATCCTACTGTTAACTTATAAAGCTCTAAATGGTCAAGCTCATATCTTAGAGAGCTAATAGTGCCTTATTATCCCACCAGAACTCTGCGCTCTGAGAACGCAGGGTTACTCGTGGTCCCTAAAGTCTCCAACAGTAGATCAGGAGCCAGAGCCTTCAGCTATCAGGCTCCTCTCCTGTGGAATCATCTTCCTGTTACGGTCCGGGAGGCAGACACCGTCTCCACATTTAAGACTAGACTTAAGACTTTCCTCTTTGATAAAGCTTATAGTTAGGGCTGGTGCAGGCTTGCCCTGTACCAGCCCCTAGTTAAACTGACTTAGGCCTAGTCTGGAGGACCCCCCTATAACACTGGGCACCTTCTCTCTCTCTCTCTCTCTCTCTCTCTCTCTCTCTCTCTCTCTCTCGTATTCTATTACTGCATCTTGCTAACTCAGCCATTCTGGATGTCACTAACTCGGCTTCTTCTCCGGAGCCTTTGTGCTCCACTGTCTCTCAGGTCGCAGTGGTGCCTGGACACCATGACGTGTGTGGCTGTGCTGCTGCCGTGGTCCTGCCAGATGCCTCCTGCTGCTGCTGCCATCATTAGTCATTAGTCATACTTCTACTGTTATTATACACATATGACTATTGTCACACATGTATACTGCCAGATATTAATACATACTTTCAACATATTGTACCGCAGTAGCCAGAACTATAACTATAATATTATTACTTTCAATAATGTTGTTGTAAGCTACTGTCATTACCTGCATCTCTCTCTCTCTCTCTCTCTCATTGTGTCATGTGGATTACTGTTAATTTGTTATGCTGATCTGTTCTGTACGACATCTATTGCACGTCTGTCCGTCCTGGAAGAGGGATCCCTCCTCAGTTGCTCTTCCTGAGGTTTCTACCGTTTTTTCCCCGTTAAAGGGTTTTTTTGGGGAGTTTTTCCTTATCCGCTGTGAGGGTCATAAGGACAGAGGGATGTCGTATGCTGTAAAGCCCTGTGAGGCAAATTGTGATTTGTGATATTGAGCTTTATAAATAAAAATTGAATTGAATTGAATTGGTGGAGGTGAAATTAAACAAAAATGTAACTTATGGTCTGTTTTTAGGCTTTGTGATTCTGTTGAGTATACCTGTCTATAATATGTTACAGCTCAGCTGATATTACATTGATAGCTAAGTGAGAGGGAAGTTTGAGGACCTGAATGAGATTTAAAACACAAGATAAGTAATTTTGATAAATGAAACATACCAGGCTAAATGGGGAATTATTCTAAATACCAAATGTATGTATGTATGTATACTACTGTGTTATACATATGATCATGCTAAATATGTAATCTTGTATATTTGTAACCTACTGTAGGAGCACTGGGTGGTGGAGGAGCAGTGATGCTGCAGGACCACTGTGTGAGAGAGGGCTGCAGATAAGTGCTGAGTCGACCTTGGTGAGACTTAAAACTTAACAAGGTGTGTTTCAAGTAGTTCCAGAGATAAGGAATCATACTTAATATGTATTATACTGCATTTTATATTAATTATATAAGTAATTATATTGAATATATAACATGATATACAGTGTTGGGCAAGTTACTTTGAAAACGTAATACATTGCATATTACCAGTTATTACAATTAAAGCACAGAGAGCTTTAATTACAGTTCATTGACTTACAAATCCAGTAGCGGGCGATATTGCATAGTCTAATGAAGGCTCTCCTCTGGAGTGCAGATCTGACCGATTCACGCATTCACATGCAGTGGTTACAACTTTGTATTAAAATCACCTGCTTATATAAATAACAGTGTGATGAAATGAAACAATTAAATAGCCTAGACCTTTTCAAATAAAGAGATAACTGTGGACACAGGGACGACCAGACACAGGATCAAAGTCTGATAACTTTTGAGATAGGGAATAGATGAATATTTGAGAGCCAGTCATATGAAACACAGTAGGCAAATGCTGAGGTTAGCACAACAAAAGCAAATTGGCTTGGCTCCCCTTACCCTGAGTCTCACCTCTGTGGGTTTTGCAAGCCTTTCCCTGTTCCTTATTTTTAATAAACCAAATGCTGAGCTTCCCAGTAGTGTGGTCTTTGTTTGTTGAAATGTGCTAATGCAGTATTTCAGAATGATAACCTTACATATTTTTGTTGTTGTAGTCTGCAGTGAGTCTCAGGTTATTCCTGCTGAATTAAGCCAAAAAAAAAAAAAAACTCATCTCTGGGCTTTCCCGGCGCAGCTCAGGTGGCGCAGGGTGGCGAACCCTGCGCAGAGCTAGTTTCGAGCAGTGCAACCCGAGGCGCGCTCAGTTTGGTAGTTTGGCAGACTGAGGTGCGCTGAGATGGGTGTGGCGGCGCAGCAGGGGGAGGTGTCGACAGATCCAGCTTGGCGCAGTGACAGTTTCGTGCCAAAAGGCTTCGCCGAAGGTGTGCTAAAAGCTCGCCATCTGAAACCAGGTCTACTGTCAGCGCAGGGGGAGCGCAGCAGGTGTAAGCCAAAGTTTGGCTGACCGGCGGACAGTGCGCACACGTCACCAAAACCTCACAGGCAGGTTTCCAGAATATCATGCAAATTAATAATGCAATAAATACCCAAAAAAAACCCACTTTGCATTGCAACTATCTGCAATCAGCACATAAATGTATCTCTATATCGACTGTCCCGTCACATCTGATGTCAGATCAAAGGGGATTGGCGCTGTTTGTACGTTGGCACGCGTAATGGAAACCGAACCTGATTTGATTAACACAGCCTGTAAACTAATGAGTTAACACAAGAGAGACTGCGCGCGCACGAGAGAAACGCAACATTGATTTACAATTGTGGTGACCTCCTCCCAGGCTACCTTTGCATCATCAGCCCATGGAGGTCTGCTCACAGTTCCGTATATTTGGACACTGCAAACTTGGACCTCCCGGACCAAAACATCAGTTTCCTCCTGGGAGGAGTTTGGCCGTCTGACGCTGCTGCTCTCTTCTGCCATGGCGAATTAAGTAAACTCTCATTACACCTTCGCGCGGTGCATTGAAGGGCAAGGAGAGGGGCTCATTTGATTGGTGTGATGTGTGTAAAACCCACTCCACGCCTTCTCTCCTACCTCTTTCCAACTTGCGCCGGTAGGAGGGACGGAGGTGGGAAAGAGGAATAGCTTCGCCAGGCGCACGGTGTGCCAAACTTACAAAATCCGCCTGGCCACACCCAGTTGGCAAAGCGCAGGTGCGCTGCGTCCCTGCTGTGCCCGGTCTGCGAAACTAGAGCCCTCTGTGCCAATAAAGAAATTGTGCATGCGTACCTCTCTCTCTAAATGACTGGAACATCCCCACAGCACCATGGTGGAGACTGAGAGGACAACACAGAGGAAGGGCACAGACAAACTGCTTGACATCCAAGTCATGTTTCTGAGTTTATTAAAAAATTAATTTGTTATAGTAAATATGTACATAGTAAAAAGACAAAGATACATAAAATATATTTGTCTATAAACTGCTGCTGCTGCTGCTAGCCCAGTGACCCATTGTGCTGTCACTTGACAGTCATTGGTAGTCACCTGTTGTCTGTGAAAGTAATTAAGATAACATTAGTTATAAATCATTAGAATCATTACATTATCAATAAATGTTAGGATGTGATTACTCTTGACAACCATACAAGACTAAGGACAGAATTGAAAACATAATTTAAAGCAATAAAAGCAACATGCTATTTCACCAAGGTAAGGAAACAACTAACATATTTAAACAAGGCAGACAATATATCTTATATACACATTACACATAGTTATACTGTGTAATGATACATTTCTATCACATAATTATGCTATGTCATTAATATACGTATACTGGCCTGTATACATATATAAATACATATCCTTATCCACATCCCTTATATTCAAACTGTGCACTATGTATATACTGTGTAATATTCCTGAGTGCAATATTTTGCCACTTCCTGTGGGATATCTATACATTCCCATATTTTTACAGTAAAAATACTACACATCAGGTATATTACACTCATCCTGTGCAGCTATTAATCATGAGCATACAGTATCTGTTTCAGTGAAAAGTAGAGCTCAGAGCAGAGGTAATAGAAAAAGGATAAAATATTTTTTAAATACAAATTAGACATAATGAAAATAATAGAAAATATTTTATCCTTTTTCGATTACCTCTGCTCTGAGCTCTGAGCTGCTGTAACGTGAATTTCCAAGGTTGGGATTAATAGAGTGTTACCTAACTGTAAACTAACACTAATCCTCAAATATTAGCACATTTTACTTTAAAAAAAACAACATAAAGATGTAACTGTTTATGGCGTACACATATATTATAAATCAATGTAGTTATTGACAGCTACTTACCAAAAATCAGAGTTCTGTCTCTCAGTATTATGTATTTAAATGGCCCGCCAGTAACTTCCGGGAGTCTACATGAGTCACGTGACGCACAAGCATTTTGGACTTCCGTTGTCCCGACTCTGTTATATTCTACGGCACTGAGAAAACTGTGCTCATGTTTCTGTTATCTGGTAATTGCCGGTAAAAATAATTCCCTCTAAATGCGAATAAATCGCATGTCAATCAAAAACTATGAACCAAAAAAAGCACAATCTATCCTGAGTGAGACAAACTGCTTGATCCCCATCTCCAGTGTATCAGCAGAGAACCTGCAGAACCGAATCAGCGAAAAAACACACCGCACTACACAGCCTGTCTACCTGAGCAGCTGTAGCTGCGGCTCGCACCCTCGACACACAGACCGTGCTCCTGCATGCCAGCCAAACGTGTGCGCAACTGTGAGAAATAAATATGTGAGGTGTACGTTGCTTTTCTTTCTCTCTTTCTTTCTTTCAGCGACATACACTCCTTGTAAAGACTGACGTATGCAGACTCGTGCACAGTGGAATACACAGACTTGTCCTTTAATCTTGCCAAAGTCAGTACACAGGAGGTCAAACAGCAGAGGCAAAGGTACAGAGACGGCAGGCAAAAAGCAGGGTCAAAAAAGGGTAGCAAGTGGTCAAAAAACACTGAAGACTCACAAGGAAAAAACGCTGAAATGCTGTCACAAAGGAACAAGACGAACTGGCACAGAGGGGAGAAAACAAGCAGACTAAATACTCTATAGGGAGGGGAGACTATGAGACACAGGTGCAACACATTAGGGGCGGGGCAGGTAATCACACAGGTGGGAAAACACAAGGGCAGGAAGTGAAGGACCTGAAATGAGACAACAGGTGAGTTTCAACATAACAAGAAACAAAGATAAATGTGAGAATCAAAAAGTAACTTAACTAACAAGGCGAGGTGACACTCCTAACACAGGACGGGTTGTTTTTATTGACCGAGTTGATTATTAAGCCATAGTGATGCGCGGATCGGCTCTGATAGCACCCGAATCAGCATGTACGCATCAACCATCCAGCCGTTACAACATGATTGAGCTAGCAAAGCAGTTTTGTGTTGCTATGTGTGGTATTTATTCAATTTTGGGAAATCACGATGTCTGGAAAGCATCAGTGGCTGCAGCTGACAGGGACAGCTAACAGCAGCAGCAAAGCAAACATCAGCACGTCATCTGTTAAAAGCCTCCCGTTGTCGGATACGACATGAAACTACTCCAGTTAACTCAATCATGTTGTAACTAAGACATCCGCTGGAAAAAATATTTTTTTCACGGACCGTTTATTGAGTTACTGAGTTACAGACACTGCTATTGGCTAAAGGCTAACAGCGAATGGTTAGCCAGCTAATCTACGTTAACCATGTTATTAATTACAAAACGTGCACACAGCAATAGTAATGTTTGTTCAATCATTGTGTTTATAGACTTTACAAACAAACAAACAAAAAAAACAAAATTAGTCTAAACGGTGATATAGTGACATGAAAAATGTGAGATATATATATATATAGCTAAACTCAACAAGGTAAACAAAAACGCGATTCCCATTTACACTGGTCAAGAGTGCTGGACCGGAAGTGTCGCACAAAAAAACGGAAGCTGGCTGTGTTCTGTTTTGCCTCCGTGTTTCTGTGAAAAATAAGGTGAATACAAATACAAATTATGATTATGATGATTATTATTACATGATTGAGACAAAAAAAAAGAACCAACAAGTTCTATTAATTTGGAGAAAACTTTATCCCAACTTTATGATGCACTTTTAATTTGCATTACAAATATTTATGTATATGTATATATATATATATATATATATATATACATAACTATATATATATATAGTTATGTATATATATATATATATATATATATACAGTACAGGCCAAAAGTTTGGACACACCTTCTCATTCAATGCGTTTTCTTTATTTTCATGACTATTTACATTGTAGATTCTCACTGAAGGCATCAAAACTATGAATGAACACAGGTGGAGTTATGTACTTAACAAAAAAAGGTGAAATAACTGAAAACATGTTTTATATTCTAGTTTCTTCAAAATAGCCACCCTTTGCTCTGATTACTGCTTTGCACACTCTTGGCATTCTCTCCATGAGCTTCAAGAGGTAGTCACCTGAAATGGTTTCCACTTCACAGGTGTGCCTTATCAGGGTTAATTAGTGGAATTTCTTGCTTTATCAATGGGGTTGGGACCATCAGTTGTGTTGTGCAGAAGTCAGGTTAATACACAGCCAACAGCCCTATTGGAAAACTGTTAAAATTCATATTATGGCAAGAACCAATCAGCTAACTAAAGAAAAACGAGTGGCCATCATTACTTTAAGAAATGAAGGTCAGTCAGTCCGGAAAATTGCAAAAACTTTAAATGTGTCCCCAAGTGGAGTCGCAAAAACCATCAAGCGCTACAACGAAACTGGCACACATGAGGACCGACCCAGGAAAGGAAGACCAAGAGTCACCTCTGCTTCTGAGGATAAGTTCATCCGAGTCACCAGCCTCAGAAATCGCAAGTTAATAGCAGCTCAGATCAGAGAGCAGATGAATGCCACACAGAGTTCTAGCAGCAGACCCATCTCTAGAACAACTGTTAAGAGGAGACTGCGCGAATCAGGCCTTCATGGTCAAATAGCTGCTAGGAAACCACTACTAAGGAGAGGCAACAAGCAGAAGAGATTTGTTTGGACCAAGAAACACAAGGAATGGACATTAGACCAGTGGAAATCTGTGCTTTGGTCTGATGAGTCCAAATTTGAGATCTTTGGTTCCAACCACCGTGTCTTTGTGAGACGCAGAAAAGGTGAACGGATGGATTCCACATGCCTAGTTCCCACTGTGAAGCATGGAGGAGGAGGTGTGATGGTGTGGGGGTGTTTTGCTGGTGACACTGTTGGGGATTTATTCAAAATTGAAGGCACAATGAACCAGCATGGCTACCACAGCATCCTGCAGCGACATGCCATCCCATCCGGTTTGCGTTTAGTTGGACGATCATTTATTTTCAACAGGACAATGACCCCAAACACACCTCCAGGCTGTGTAAGGGCTATTTGACCAAGAAGGAGAGTGATGGAGTGCTGCGGCAGATGACCTGGCCTCCACAGTCACCGGACCTGAACCCAATCGAGATGGTTTGGGGTGAGCTGGACCGCAGAGTGAAGGCAAAGGGGCCAACAAGTGCTAAACACCTCTGGGAACTCCTTCAAGACTGTTGGAAAACCATTTCAGGTGACTACCTCTTGAAGCTCATGGAGAGAATGCCAAGAGTGTGCAAAGCAGTAATCAGAGCAAAGGGTGGCTATTTTGAAGAAACTAGAATATAAAACATGTTTTCAGTTATTTCACCTTTTTTTGTTAAGTACATAACTCCACATGTGTTCATTCATAGTTTTGATGCCTTCAGTGAGAATCTACAATGTAAATAGTCATGAAAATAAAGAAAACGCATTGAATGAGAAGGTGTGTCCAAACTTTTGGCCTGTACTGTATATATTTATATATATCCATTACACACAGCAGAGGTGTCGCAGCAGCGGTGGTCGCAACAGTAACTGTCACTGCAGTAGCAGTGGTGGTCGCAACAGTGGCAGTTGCTGCAGTAGCAGTGGCAGTTGCAGCAGTGGCGGTCATGGCGGTGGTAGTGGTGGTTGCTACAGCGGTGGTCGTTGCATCTGGGATTATGTGCTTTGTTTGCACAAAGCAAGGTGCTTGATAAAGTCCACCCAACATATCAGTATTGACCAGCAGTAGATGCAGCAATAATGGAGCTGTGGTTTACATTGTAACCCACATCTGTTAATGGTATACTCTATAACAGAGCAAAGAATTGTAATATTATTCTGTGACCATTTATTAATTGAATAGAGGGGTTTCAAGGCCTACAATTAGTCAGCCATATTGGAGATTTTAGGCTACCATATATAGCTAGCTAGCTAGATGGTTAGCTAGATGGTTAGATGGTTAGTTAGGTGGTTAGATGGTTAGTTAGATAATTAGAATGGACCCATTTCCCAGCAGTCATTTTGACATGTCAAAGTAGGGTAAACACAGGTGTAATTGATAACATTAATTATGGCCCTGTTCCATTTGGGTTTAGGTGAGCCAGGGCCTTGATATTTGGCATACTGGGTCACAGAAATGATATGGAAACACTAAATAGAAAGGGACCTTAATAAGTGTCACCAATTACACCTGTGTTTATGTATGACATGTCAAAATAGCTGCTGGGAAAAGGTATATCCTGATAGATCTATCTAGTTAGTAATCTACTTGTAGCCTAAAACCTCCAACATAGCTGACTGATTGTAGGCTGTGAAAACCTTCTATAGGCAACACAGCATCTGAATCATATGGGCCTGGATACTATTGCAAACACTTCACAAAGAGTTCGTTTTGATTCATTGCTCAAATGGAATTGGTCTCTACTGTACTGTAGGCTACATCCATTTACATTCCAGAGAGAATGTTGGCCAGCCTTACCTTCATGGAAAACTGCCCGGTTGAAATGGCCCTCCAAGTGACTTTTCACCTTGCTCAACTTTGTTGGTGTGAATGAGGATGGATCGCAGAAAGGGCAGTGAAACTGCTGGCAACGGGTGGTGCATCTTTGTAGATCTGGCAAAGATTTTTCAACTTGAATGGTGATGTGCACCTACAAACGAGAGTGCCTAATTAGTCAAATTGAATATTCTTAGATGATTCCACAGACATAAATAAGGCAATCGAAATATAACAGAAAACTAATGTTGGGCTAATAGTTCATTTTGCAGGGCTACAAGCCAGCTAGCGCTAGCTAGCTAACAGTCCAATTAGGCTAATGTTAGCTAGCTCAAGTTTACATCGACATTAGTGCCCTACCCTTAATACCAATATTGTCAGCTTAACATTAACATTAATATTACAAAATCCCACGTGGCTTCATATTGTTCATTTTGTCATTACGCACATATGCGGACTGCTGCCTAGCACTACTGCAAGTACTACTCCAAGTCACTGGGTGGCACATTTGCGAAAAATGAAGGGTACTATTTCTGCAGTCGTAAAACTGCGTCCTAAAACTGCTGCGCTCAAGCCTGCAGCTGGACCTTTCTCCCTCCTGTTGCCCTCTTGTGGGATTTCGCAGGGCGTGACATTCTCTGTTCTCACTTGAAGAGGAGGAAGAAGATTCTCATGGACACTCATGGATACGCACACCCATGCACACTCCACTTATAGTCTAGCAGCAGGGGCCTCAGATTTTGAGGTACCCCTACCCGAGGTAGAACAAAACACAACAATGTTTTTTTAAATCTTCAGGGTCTCCCATTCATGAAATGGATTGTCTTCAACTTTTATTTTGGGGCAAAATTATTTTTGGGGGGCATTCTTTACAACTACCCCAATCTCTGAAAAAGGGACAAATCAGGCCAGTTCGGATGGAAATATGACAAAAGCCAATTTCTTGAGAATGCTCACTCCTTTCCTCATAATATTTGCTGAAGTATAAAACAAGTGTCTGCCCTACATCACAAAAGAGTCAGAAAGTAATTCACTTTAAAATCCTGAAATATAACCCTGAAAACATGGCTTTAATTTAGGCGGAAATTGCATTTTTGTGATAATAAGAAAAGAGGGCTTCTTTACTTTTCTCTTATTTAACAGAAAATCATAAAGTCCTGTCAAATACACTGTTACTGTATTGTCTAAGGTGTTTTTGAAAAATAACCATTGGTTGTTTGGAGATACCTAGTACAGTTTTGTTGTAAATGAGGTTTCTATAGGTAAACCCCTTCTCTAAAAACAGCCAAATTAGGTCATTCCAAATGAGGAATGGGTGGCATAGCCTATAAGTTAAGAATGCTTATTCTGATGGTCATCACACTTGGGGAAGAAAAGACCAGGTGATTGAAAGGTTGAGATGTGTATAATACAGTCCTGTCAAGACCTTAAACATGAGTTTTATGAGTGGCAAGTTATGGGAAGTTTTATCCAGGAGAAGAGATTCATTCTTCGAATAGGGAAGGGCAACATAAAACCACGTCATTTATTAATGGAAATCTATTTTGATCAGATTTACAATTTCAGTAGTCAGAACAATCTGTTCTACACACTCAAACAGAAAGTGTATTAATAAATTAATTTAGCTGGGAATTATAAGGCTCTGAATACAGACAAGTGCTGCACACTTACAGTACACTTACAGTAAACAGTAACAGTCAGTGTGGGGGGGCTACTGATGGTCAGTTATTTTAAATCACAACATACAGCTCTGCTGAGGAGAAACATGAAATGCGCTGGAAACAAAGGAACCACCAACCTAATGGCAAATAACAGGTAAGACAAATGTGCAAATGACATATTCCTTCATATTTTTAGATTAAAGAATAGTTTGTTTTATTTGCAAGATAGATTGGAAGTTGTAAGTCACTGGCAGGTGTTCTGATCTAGGCTGACAGAGGCTAGCATGAGTTAGCAGTTGTGTGTGTGTGTGTGAGCGTGTGTATGTTTATGATGGAGAGAGGCTTGGGCCAAAATTGGCCACATAAAACTACTGTATTTTCCATATTTTCCAGAGTTTACTGTAATAATGGAGCCAACAGAGCCAGCGCAGTCAGGAAGCCAGCCACATTCACAGACACTGGACGAAAAGCTGTGTTTAATATGTGAAAGTGCCCTACAAGGAGATAAGAATAATCCACATGTCAAGAACCCCACCTTGCAAGGACTCAAAACAATACTTAAGGCTGCTGAGGAACGAGGTGATGAGGTCCACAAGCGACTATCCCCCCACTCTGACGACATACTGTCCTTCAAGGTTAAGGTTTCATATCACAGATCATGTAGGGCCAGTTATTCCAATGCACATAACTATAAGCCTACGGCCAGTGAGCAAGAACCAGCCAAGGATCAGTACACAGAAATGACTGACCAGAGAAACTGGATTTGACATTCGCCCCCAGTGTTTCATTTGCAGACAGAAAGCCACAAAGGGAGAAGGCCTGACGCATATAAGTACTGGTAGAGGTGAAAGCACAAGGTCAAAGGTCCTCAGTGCAGCTTCAGAGAGGCATGATGAAAAAGTACATCATCGTATGCTCACCCATCCAGATTTATTTGCTTATGATGCCAAGTATCACAGAAGCTGTCTTGGACACTACATTTCAGAAAGAAACATTTCAGCAGCCAGAAATAAATATCTGTCAGAAAAGAAGTTAAACGAACATGAAAGAGCTTTCACTGAACTAACTGAAGAATTAACTAAGACAGTTTTTTCAAAGGATATGACTGTCACAACACTGAATGCTGTAACTGAGAGCTATAGTGGAAAACTGAGTACAGCTGAAGGACGAGCAATGTGTAAATCACGGAAACTTAAAGAAAAGTTGAGGCGGCATTATGGAGATAAGCTGATTTTCATTGAACGTCCTGGAAAATCTGATCTGATCTGTTCTAGTGCCATTACTGTTGGTCATGCAATGAAAGAAGCTTCCGTCCTCAGAGAAAAACTAGCAGAAGACAGAGAGCCAATGCCTCCACAGAGAACAGAGACTCTCACTGACACTCAAATCCTACACAAGGCTGCAGGTATACTAAGGAAAAGTATGGAAGAGGTTAGCATTGAGCCTCAATTCTACATAGGAAGTGACAAGCTTTCCCTTCTCCAGTGCAGTAAATATGTACCAGACACTCTGTATGATTTTGTCAACTGGTGTGTTAGTTCTGATGCTTTCAGAAAAGTGCAGAGCTGTAATGAGGACCCAGCTCTAAAGGATAATCTAAGTGTTATAACCTTTTGCCCTGATCTCATTACAGCTCTGCACTTTTCTGAAAGCATCAGAACTAACACACCAGTTGACAAAATCATACAGAGTGTCTGGTACATATTTACTGCACTGGAGAAGGGAAAGCTTGTCACTTCCTATGTAGAATTGAGGCTCAATGCTAACCTCTTCCATACTTTTCCTTAGTATACCTGCAGCCTTGTGTAGGATTTGAGTGTCAGTGAGAGTCTCTGTTCTCTGTGGAGGCATTGGCTCTCTGTCTTCTGCTAGTTTTTCTCTGAGGACGGAAGCTTCTTTCATTGCATGACCAACAGTAATGGCACTAGAACAGATCAGATCAGATTTTCCAGGACGTTCAATGAAAATCAGCTTATCTCCATAATGCCGCCTCAACTTTTCTTTAAGTTTCCACGATTTACACATTGCTGGTCCTTCAGCTGTACTCAGTTTTCCACTATAGCTCTCAGTTACAGCATTCAGTGTTGTGACAGTCATATCCTTTGAAAAAACTGTCTTAGTTAATTCTTCAGTTAGTTCAGTGAAAGCTCTTTCATGTTCGTTTAACTTCTTTTCTGACAGATATTTATTTCTGGCTGCTGAAATGTTTCTTTCTGAAATGTAGTGTCCAAGACAGCTTCTGTGATACTTGGCATCATAAGCAAATAAATCTGGATGGGTGAGCATACGATGATGTACTTTTTCATCATGCCTCTGAAGCTGCACTGAGGACCTTGACCTTGTGCTTTCACCTGTACCAGTACTTATAGGCCAGGCCTTCTCCTTTGTGGCTTTCTGTCTGCAAATGAAACTGCTGGCGAATGTCAAATCCAGTTTCTCTGGTCAGTCTTTCTCTGTGTACTGATCCTGGCTGGTTCGGCCGAGGCTTATAGTTATGTGCATTGGAATAACTGGCCCTACATGATCTGTGACTTAACCTTGAAGGACAGTATGTCAGAGTGGGGATAGTCGCCAGGACCTCATCACCTCTCCTCAGCAGCCTTAAGTATTGTTTTGAGTCCTGCAAGGTGGGGTTCTTGACATGTGGATTATTCTTATCTCCTTGTAGGCACTTTCACATATTAAACACAGCTTTGTCCAGTGTCTGTGAATGTGGCTGGCTTCCTGACTGCGCTGGCTCTGTTGGCTCCATTATTACAGTAAACTCTGGAAAATATGGAAAATACAGTAGTTTTATGTGGCCAATTTTTGGCCCAAGCCTCTCTCCATCATAAACATACACACGCTCACACACACACACACAACTGCTAACTCATGCTAGCCTCTGTCAGCCTAGATCAGAACACCTGCCAGTGACTTACAACTTCCAATCTATCTTGCAAATAAAACAAACTATTCTTTAATCTAAAAATATGAAGGAATATGTCATTTGCACATTTGTCTTACCTGTTATTTGCCATTAGGTTGGTGGTTCCTTTGTTTCCAGCGCATTTCATGTTTCTCCTCAGCAGAGCTGTATGTTGTGATTTAAAATAACTGACCATCAGTAGCCCCGCCCACACTGACTGTTACTGTTACACTTACTGTAAGTGTACTGTAAGTGTGCAGCACTTGTCTGTATTCAGAGCCTTATAATTCCCAGCTAAATTAATTTATTAATACACTTTCTGTTTGAGTGTGTAGAACAGATTGTTCTGACTACTGAAATTGTAAATCTGATCAAAATAGATTTCCATTAATAAATGACGTGGTTTTATGTTGCCCTTCCCTATTCGGAAGAATGAATCTCTTCTCCTGGATAAAACTTCCCATAACTTGCCACTCATAAAACTCATGTTTAAGGTCTTGACAGGACTGTATTATACACATCTCAACCTTTCAATCACCTGGTCTTTTCTTCCCCAAGTGTGATGACCATCAGAATAAGCATTCTTAACTTATAGGCTATGCCACCCATTCCTCATTTGGAATGACCTAATTTGGCTGTTTTTAGAGAAGGGGTTTACCTATAGAAACCTCATTTACAACAAAACTGTACTAGGTATCTCCAAACAACCAATGGTTATTTTTCAAAAACACCTTAGACAATACAGTAACAGTGTATTTGACAGGACTTTATGATTTTCTGTTAAATAAGAGAAAGTAAAGAAGCCCTCTTTCTTATTATCACAAAATGCAATTTCCCTAAATTAAAGCCATGTTTTCAGGGTTATATTTCAGGATTTTAAAGTGAATTACTTTCTGACTCGTTTGTGATGTAGGGCAGACACTTGTTTTATACTTCAGCAAATATTATGAGGAAAGGAGTGAGCATTCTCAAGAAATTGGCTTTTTTGTCATATTTCCCTTATCCGAACTGGCCTGATTTGTCCCTTTTTCAGAGATTGGGGTAGTTGTAAAGAATGCCCCCCAAAAATAATTTTGCCCCAAAATAAAAGTTGAAGACAATCCATTTCATGAATGGGAGACCCTGAAGATTTAAAAAAACATTGTTGTGTTTTGTTCTACCTCGGGTAGGGGTACCTCAAAATCTGAGGGCCCCTGCTGCTAGACTATTAGGCGGCCTACAGACTAACACACATAATATGGGGTGTTGGCCATTTAACAGAAAACCCAAAGACTCAAAGGAGGAGAAAGTATTGAGAGAGACAGGGGAGCATTTATAGTTATTATTAAAGATAACAGCTACCCCACCTCCACATCCAGACAGTCTGGGTTGGCTGAGACATGAATAGTTAGGGGGACATGTTTCAGTAAGTGGAATGTATAACCAGGGCGTAACCAGGTCTCCGTGATAAGGAAGAAGTCAATATTGTTAGACATGATGAAATCCTGGCACAAAAAGGACTTGTTTGCAAGGGACCTCACATTAAGAAGACAGAAGACTGCAGCACTGCTATGGATGGCCTCAGTAGTAACAGTTGAAGGGTGAGACTGGTGATGAGCTTAAGTGAAGTCAGGCTTATGTGTTAGAGAGAGTGGATAGGAACTAGATTTGCTCTTGTAGTCATACAACTGGGTTGTGAGGTGGCACAATTAAATGAGATCCTCGTGGGTATGTTTTGGAGGAAGAGATCAGCAGGACCCGGAGAAAGATACTCTTCATTTTGGATGGAAGTGGCTTCTTGAGCAGGGCCATGCTGAGGTATGTATCAGTCAGAGTTAAAAGCAATATGGTTTATGAAATTTTGTATGAGCTGTTTAGTGCCTTTTTGGTTTGGATGCAGGCCATCAGGTTTGTAGAGGTCATGTCCGGTCCAAAAATAGTAGAAGTTACTGATAAAGCCATGCCCTGTTGCAGTGCAAAAGGATTTCAGCCATTCATGTACACTGTATAAACGACTGAAACATTCAGGGCTCTTTGAAGTAGCAGGAATGGGACCAGAAAAAATGCAGGTTTTACCAAGGTTCTGGATTGTAACCACGAGAGACTCTGGTTGATCGCGGAGTGCAATTGATCATGACGTCATTAGTACACACATGTACGATCAGCGTGTGGACAGAAGGGTGGAGGTCTATGAGCACTGGGGCCATTTCATTGAGATCTGCAACTTTGGCACCAGCAAGACTGTAAGTGATTGCGCCTGGGAGCTCAATGGATCTTGTTATGGAGTCGCCAATTATAAGGATCTCGGGTTGCCTGTTCTTGCAACCACCACTGTAGACGGAGAGTTTGGAGGAGAGATGTTGCTGAATGCCGCTAGCAGCATTAGCTGGGATTACGCACTGGCCAGGAGAGTCGATTGAGACAGATGCACCTGGTGAGTGGCTGCTTCCGATGACGTCATCACTGGATGCCACAGTGACCGGTGCTCCGCTGGGCAGGTGAGACATTATGATATGAATTTTTCATATACCACAATACCGGTGAATAGCCGAAACAACGTCCAGAATGTGTGCGGCGGGAAAGTGTTTCAGCTGGGGCCTATTTCACCGCTGCACACTACAGGCGTGCTCGAGCTGGCGAGAGTGAGAGCATAGAGAAAAGTTTATCAGAATATGAGAAAAGGATAACGGCCTTTTTACCATCTTTACCAAGAGTGTCTCTCCGTTAGTTTGGTGCTACAGTATTTACACTGAATCATTCAGCATAACGTTTGCCAACCTTTGTTATCTCTGCGATTGCAGATAAGTTAATGAAGCTAAGCTCCAGAAGTTAACGTTAGCTTAACTAGAGCCCTTTAGACAACAGCTAACAATGATGTACGATCACCAAAGTACAAAACTAGAACAAAAAAGGCTAATGATCTCCCAGCAAACAAGGTGACATGATGAACAACGCAGCTAGGAGCTAACGTTAGGCTAACTTTAGCTAACGTTAGCTAGAGATATTAGAGATAACTTCATATTTCTTTCCAGCAAAGTGACAATATGTTGCCTCAAACATGATGTTGACTTACCTTGGAACAGATGTCGACATCAATCTTATTCACGTTGAGTTGATGTTGTGGTCTAACGTTACCACACAACTTTATCCAAAAGAGAGACTTTTCTCGGTTGAGATGTCGTTTAAAGGGTAAAAAATACACCTCGTCGCCCAGCCTCTCAGCATACCTTGTGTCGGAGTTGCATGTACCCCATGCACATCATTTGACCATTTTTAAACTTCAAATCTCTGAAAAAGCTCATAAAACTGACTTTGCATTTCAATGGACGGAGTGTATGGGAATGGCTATACGCACTGTGATTGGCTCATCGTGTTTGAGAGTGTGACTTGCGTTCAGGTGTTGTCATGTAAATAACAAATTTCACCACTTGAATAGACCATAACATAACACAGCAGCATGTCAAGTGGGCCGAACCCGAGCAAAATACCGTCAAATACCGTGAAACCAATATGATTTAAAAAAAAAACGTGATATGAAAATTTCGTCATACCGCCCAGCCCTAAAACCAGCAGAGAGATAGACTCATCGTGAACGCAGACATGTAGCTTTTATGTGTGTGGAGTCGAAAATGCGACCTTAGTCGCAAGTTAAAGATGTGTTGGCCCTCATCTTTTCTTCCAAAGATCGTCATGAGATTTTGAGCGCTTATAAAATCCAAACCATTCGAGTAATGACAAAGTAATTCAGAAGTTTTGTTAACCAGGGGTAGAGCTGTCATGTGTGCGAGTTTGAAGCCGATGCGATAAACGGTGTAGGAGGAAATATTTTTTGAGAGAGAGAAATTTTGAAAAACGACATCTTACTTTGAAAGGGCAAATACAGTGGCGGTTCTAGGCCAGTTTCAATGGGGGGGCCAAGCTAGGGCCAGTCCTTTTGATACAGGGGCACATACAAGTATGGTCAAATATCTAAGTCTGAACAATAAGATATATATATGTGTAGGGGAGTCCAGGGGCACACTTCCCCGGGAGAAAATTTTGTATATATTTGATTTAAAGGTATCAATCTGGTGAATTCTGAGAGCAAAGTTATGATGGCAGAATATGCCTAGATATTTCAACATCTTTGTGCTTTTTATGTGTGAAAAATGTTCAATCAGTTTTTACTAATAAAAACACTAGTGGTATGTTATGGTGAAGGGTTACACTTAAAATACGAATAAGTATTAGTTGTTAAACATTTCAGTAATCAAAAGAAAAATGACTGATGTACTGATCTGCCTCTGGAGGGCTATTTTAATATTTAAAATCATGTGCAGACAAAATATTCTTTTAAAACTCTCACACTCACAAGTACAGTTCCAGATACGCAAAACAATACAAAATACGCAAAAGCGAAAGGAAAACAAAAGGTGAGATTCAAATAAATTACACACAAACAGGCACAAATTACTGCTTTCCTCCCTCCCTGTCAATTTGCAAGTACAGCACCCTGAATCAGAGCATCTCAAAAGCCCTCTGGTAATTGAATGCCTCTGGGACAGGCCCATTTATGGCAACCCACTGGATCCGTGGTGTGCGCGATCCGGCCAAGGCGCGGGTGCCGGAGCTAAAAGCAGCCATTCAAGAAGCTGCTCCACCAGCTGTGGCCTAGAAGCGGCTCGGCACTCCGCTCCGCTAAAATTATGCGCCGGGTCTATTTCTGACGGCGCGTCAATTTGCACAGACCAAATGAGTCAAACAGGAAGTCAGGCGCAGAAAAGAGTATCCGGTCGATTTTCAAAATAAAAGACCCATGAAAACTCCGGATCGTATTTCACATCGCTACATCAACATGATGTGACAGGCATGAGTCAAATGAAAAGGAAAAAGTTTTCAGAGCTTACCTCAATGGTGCTGTATGTTGCCGTGCAGGCTCAGAGTTGTCTTAAATGGAGCCACACAATTCTCTACTGCTGTTTTCTGGGTGTTTTCAAGAATGCTCACGAAGTGGATGTCAGTATTCCTCAATATTCCGCTTAGAAATGCGGTCTGCTCTATCAACTCAGGCTCACATTAGCGCTTGGAAAGCGACGTCTGTGGTGAGGCCGGGAGGGTGAAGGGGAGGGAGGGGGGAGCCGAAGAATTCTCAGGAGGCACTCCAGCCGGTGCGCTACAGAGTGACGTTCATTTACCAGAGGCATTTTATATCTGGCCAATTTTTGGAGACTGTGGCAGGGCAAATTAGTCAATGTATGGGAAACACTGTATTTAAACACTAGAAATCTCAGGCCCTTTTCCTTCTTGTGTGGTGTATTCTGCATGATTCACTGCGCCTCTTTAAGTGGTCCAACCGGCAACCTGTTGAGACAATTTAGTTCTGCTTTCCCCCTCCGACTCCTCGGCGGGGGGGCCACAGGGGGAGCCGGACTCGGAGTTACGGGGGCACTGGCCCAGCTGGCCCCGCCCAAAACCGCCATTGGACAAATAGTGCACAAAGATGTTTTTTGAAAAAGTTTGAAAAAGAGCATTTTTTAGGCGAAATCTTACTTTGAAAAGGCAAATAGCTCACTTCCTGTTGGCTTTAGGTCAGGGGTGTCAGTGTGTGATTTGTAGGTCTCAATGAGACGAACAAGCCAGTTTTTGTTTGATCTTTCTACGACATTTCTACTAGTCAGGCGGCTTAGCAAAAAAATGGGGACACGCCAGACAAAAGCACCAAATGTTCTTCAACATCATAACTTTCAGTTTAGAAGCTGGAGTTTCTATATCTAATATGACCATGCCATTGTAAAGGTATTTGGCTTTTTAAAGAGATTGCTTTGAAACTTCTTTGTGATGTCTACATGTATCCCTAACCAAAGAGCACCTACATGAAATATTTTGAGTCCAGGAATTACTCCTACCCAAACATTGTTTGAGACAACAATATGCATTTGATGAAGTAAGTAACTTTAGCCTTTCACTTTTAAATTAGAGATTATTAAGCATAACTAATGTGTGGTGGAGCAATGTACTGTATAAACTACACATAGTTCCCAGACTCAGGATAATGTTAGGCGTACACATAATAGACCAGATTCAAAAACAGGGATTGAGAGTAGTATTAGTGAGCCTCGATGCAGAGAAGGCTTTTGACTGTGTCAGTTGGAGATTTCTATGTCAGGTACTGGGCAGACTAGGGATTAAAAAACAATCAATACAATGTATTCAAAGCCTCTATCAAGAACCTACAGCAAGGATAAAAATTAATGGACATCTAACTGATAGATTTGTCTTATAGCGAGGGACCCACCAGAGATGCTGCCTTAGCCCTACCTTGTTTGCAACATTTATTGAACCGTTGGTACAAATGATCAGGCAGAGCAACAATTTAAAAGGAATCCAAATAGGAGAACAGGAACATAATATAGGGCTTTTCGCAGACGATGTTATTGTGATTCTTCAAGACCCGGACAGAACTTTTCCTAAACTGATGTTGATATTAGAGGACTATGGTGAATACTCAGGCTATAAAATAAACATAGCAAGATTACCAAGATTGTTATACCTTTTTCATACCATCCCACAAATGATGCCAGAGACACAATTTAGACACTGGGACAAACTTATATCTAGATTTATCTGGGCTGGACAGAAACTAAGGGTCAGGTATAAGACACTCCAATTACGAAAAGAGGAGGGTGAGGTGTCCCTGCCCAACCTGAAACAATACTTTTATGCAGCTCAAGGGAGGTTCCTGGTTTGTACATGCTGCCCTCTATATCAGACAAGATGGAAAGATATAGAGGCAAGATTGATACTTTCCATATTCAAGCAACACTAGGAGACCTAGGAAATAAAATGTCTCAACAAAGTAATAATGAAATTATTAAACAAACAATGGATATTTGGAGTAAAATGGTGAAAGAACACAATATGGAAGGGGACATCAAATTATCAATCTGGCCTGCTCTGGATCCCTAATTTAAACCAGGAGTCAGTGATGTTGGTTTCAGACAGTGGTGGGACAAGGGCATTACAGCAGTATGTACACTAACTCACAGTGGTTTCTTAAAAAGTTTTGGGGAATTACAAAAGGAATTTGGATTTGAAAACAGATACCTACAAATAAGAGATTACTATGATAAAAAAAAAAATAAAATAAAACCAACATTGTCTAGAGAGGGTAATGCAGTGATAGATATTCTGACTGAAGCCTATAAAAAGAAGAATAAAAAACTATTTTATCTCAATCACAGGACCAGTGCTGGAGGCAGTGCAGAAACTTGAACGCTGATCACTCCCATATCTTCTGGTTATGCCCAAAAATCCAAACTTTATGGGAAAATATATGTCTAACTGTGGGAAAGATTTTGGGATATAAGATTCCTAATGATGTTAAAGTTTTGTATTTCTGTGCTTTGAAAGATGATGTGATTAAAAAGAAAGACTGGTATCTGTGAAAAATACTGCTAATGGCCTGTAAAAAAACAATGACAAAGAACTGGTATAAAAGCCTGAGACCCCACGTCTCAATCAGTGGATGGACAGAGTTAAAGAAATCTATGCAGTGGAAAAGATGACTTTCTGTCTGAGGTCCACAGGAGCAATCTTCCACAGGAAATGGGAGAAATGGTCTGCCTACATTAGAGGAATAGAGGATGCTATCAATTAAGACATCTGAAGTCATTGGACATGCATCATAATATTGCCAACAGAGGAGCCCCCATGTTTTTGTTTGTTTGTTTGTTTGTTTGTTATATCTTAAGCTGAAAATACTAAATAAAAGTATCAAAAAAACAAAAAAACAAAACATAGTTCCTCCAGTCTGAAGCAAGCTAGTGTGATGCCACTCACTCCGCACATGCTCAGTTAGACAGATGTTCAGTTATTGACACAAACTCCTGGAGAAATTTACCGGCAAGTGGTTTTAGGTTAAAAAACAAAAAAACAAAAAAGAAAATCCCAAAAACATTTCTATCAGAAGAATGCTATTTTTGGATGATGACACTGCTGTAAGCTAGTAAGTAGCTAGCAGGTACAGGTTAATAACTAGGCTATCTAGCTAGCTAGTTTCAGCGGCTGAAGTCACAAAATAGCTAGTCAGCCTAGGTAGGTATTCTAGTTATTAGCCAGTGCTTGTTTCAAATGAATAATAACTAATCAAATAATAACTTACTAGTTAGGTTGTTACTAAGGTACTAGGTAGCTACGATAGGTGGTTAACTTATATTACATGATAATGATAATCACTTGCATGCTAATAGTCATTGGAATCATGTGTTTGCTTACAGGTTGCAACTTGGTACAAAGGGCTCATGCAAGAAGGCACAGTGGAAATGCACAGAGCTTTGCAGTTGCAAATGTAATAGATAATTGGATTATACTGTACATGCAAAAAACTGTTTATAGTGCTTAAAAGGGAAGCTAATAAAGTAAACCATTCATGTCATCCATTCTAGCCGCTTTTGTTGAAAATCATGTGAATACATTCCCAGAATTAATATTTTTATTTAATCTTGACATGAACAATCATCTAGTGATATTCCTAATAGTTTTAATGCATTTCTTGACCCAGAAAATGTATATTTTGACACCAAAATTGACCCTCTAAGTAGCTTGGAAGCTGAGATATGGGCACTTATAGATTTTACATGGCGGCCCCGCCTTCCACCATTGTGATGAAGCAGCTCCCCTTCTAAATTGAAAGCTATGGTGATGGAGGACACATAAAAAAAATTTGGTGCTTTTGTCCAGTGTGTCCCCATTATTTTCACATATTTCTTTAAGCTTCCGGACTATACAGGCTGCAGCCCGTTTTGAAAACTTTTTCAAAATGGATTGTACCTGTGTCTCTGTGAGGAGTCCTCTGCCTACGGGCTCGGTCCCTAATAATAAACGCACCAAAAACAATAGGGTTCTCGCCCTTCAACCGAGGTGCCTAATTAAAGCTGCGAGCACCGTTGGGTGGGACCTCGGGCTCTCACTGTCGGCCTCTCGCTCACGTAGACAGTGCGAATAATTCGTAAGAGTCGAAATGTCAAGAAAACAAGCAATGTCAATAGAATGCAAGGTCATTTTGGGCAATAGAGGAACTATGTATTACAGTACATTACAATTTTCAACCGATGTATTAGCTAAAATATAACTGTGATATGTCAGCTATGGAAACAAAATGTCTTCTCCAAAACATCCACATGAGGAGTCCTCGCCGGACTTTTTCAAAACGGATTGTACCTGTGTCTCTGTGAGGAGTCCTCTGCCTGCGGGCTCGGTCCTTAATAATAAATGACCAAAACAATAGGGTCCTCGCCCTTCAACCGAGGTGCCTAATTAAAGCTGCGAGCACTGTTGGGCGGGACCTCAGACTCTCGCTGTCGGCCTCTAGGTCACGTAGACAGTGCGAATTATTCGTAAAAGTCGAAATGTCGAGTAAAACAAGCAATGGCAATAGAATGCACGGTCATTTTTGGCAATAGAGGGACTTTGTATTACAGTTCATTACAATTTTCAACCGATGTATTAACTAAAATGTAGCTGTGATATGTCAGCTATGGAAACAAAATCTTCTCTAAAACATGCACATTGAAATGAAATACACTGTAATGATGCAGAAATTGAATCTTGAATCTATGTTTTCTGAAGACCCTGTGTGCGCTCAAAGCTGTGGCACAAGTTACGCACAGAAATCTGGCGGAAGAAAAATAATAATAAGATGAAAAATAAGTAGGTTGTGTGTGACTTATGCGCTGATGAAGTGGTGGGTGATCGATGTGCCTGACATGGATTGATTTAGTTTCAGCACTGCGGTAGTGGCCAGCTCCTGTTAAGAGTTTCTCAAAGAGCAATCTCAAGTAAAATCTTAAATGGATGCAGAAAGTGAAAAGAAAGCAATAGCCTAATTTAAAAAGTTGGCTCTATTGAAAATGCATTTAATCTCTGATTCAATTTGAATGCTATTTCTCAAGACAAGTTCTGTAATTACCTTGTCCACGTTCACTCTGTTTAATATCTTAACAGGAGTTGGCTACTACCACGGTACTAAATCAATCAATGTCAGGCAAATTGATCACCCACCACTTAATCAGCGCATAAGTCACACACATACTTATTTTCGTCTTGCTATTATTTTTCTTCCGTCAGATTTCGAAAGTAACTTGTGCCACAGCACTGAGCGCACACAGGGTCTTCAGAAAACATAGATTCAAGATTCAATATGCACAGTAAGGACACGCGTTTCCCTGCAGAATGAAATTCGTTCTTTTCTGTCACCAATTAATGCTAAACAATATAAATCTCAAGTATGAAATAGATCAAAATATATACAGTGTGCACTGTTGTAACAACAACAGCAACAACAACGAGGCAGCATACAGGGAGGAAGTCTGGACACTGTCTGCCTGGTGTAAGGAAAATGATCTCAACCTCAATGCAAAGAAAACCAAAGAAATAATCATAGATTTCAGGAAAAACAAGAACACACTTCATACTGAGCTGCGCATTGACGGGGAGAAAGTGGACAGAGTCTCCAGCTTCAAATTTCTAGGAGTCCACATTTCTTAAGACCTCACATGGAGCCTTAAAGGGATAGTGCACCCAAAAATGAAAATTCAGCCATTATCTACTCACCCTCATGCCGACTGAGGCCCTGGTGAAGTTTTAGAGTCCTCACATCCCATTGCGAGATCCCCCCCGCTGATCTCCTGATCAGCGGGGGGGCGGCTAGCACACCTAATGGCTGACAGTGCCCCAGACTAACGTCCAAGAACACAAAATTGAATCCACGAAGTATCTCCATACTGCTCATCCGTAGTGATCCAAGTGTGCTGCAGCCCCGACATAAAAAAGTTGTTTCGAAAAACGTCAAATGAACCCTATTGTTTTTGTTTAGATTTTAAGTAGGGGTCCAAGCCCGAGGGGCCTGGGGAACGCGTATGCAAGCAGATGTGTTTCCCAGGACCAGCGGTGCTGGGAACCCTTTTTTTTTTGTTCGGATTTTTATTAGGGGTCCAAGCCCGCAGGTCCTGGGGAATGCATATGCAAGAACATGTGTTTCCCAGGACCAGCAGTGCTGGGAACCCTATTGTTTTTGTTTGGATTTTTATTATTATTAATAGGGGTCCAAGCCCGCGGGGCCTGGGGAACACGTATGCAAGCAGACGTGCGTCCCAGGACCAGCGGTGCTGGGAAAGATTTTGTTTTTGTGCGGATTTTTATTAGGGGTCCAAGCCCGCAGGGCCTGGGGAACGCGTATGCAAGCAGACGTGTTTCCCAGGACCAGCGGTGCTGGGAAACCTATTGTTTTTCTTCAGATTTTTATTATTATTATTAAGGGTCCAAGCCCGCGGGGCCTAGGGAATGCGTATGCAAGCAGACGTGTTTCCCAGGACAAGCAGTGATGGGAAACCTATTGTTTTTGTTCAGATTTTTATTAGGGCCTGAGCACCTAGCGGTGCGAGGACCCTATTGAAATGCAAGGATTTATTATTATTATTGGGGCCCGAGCACCAACCGAAGGCTGGGCGAAGGCCCTCTTGAGACTGAAGGAATTATTTTTAGGGCCGGAGCACCGACCGGAAGCTGGCCAAAGGCCGGCCGAAGACCCTATTGAAAATGTTCCGTTATTATTAGTGCCCGAGCACTGACCGAAGGCCCTATTGAAACTGAAGGAATTATTATTAGGGCCCGAGCACTGACTGAAGGCCGGGCGAAAGCCATCTTGAAATTGAAGGAATTATTATTAGGGCCCGAGCACCTAGCGGTGCGAGGACCCTATTGACATGCAAGGGTTTATTATGGTTATTATTAGGGCCCGAGCACATAGTGATGCGAGGGCCCTATTGAAATGCAAGGATTTGTTTTTCTTCTTCTTCTTCTTCTTCTTCTTCTTCTTCTTCCTCCAATTGCCTTTTTGGGAGGCTTAACATACCTGAAAACTTTGCACACATCTCAGAACTGGTGAAAAATTTGATATTTTAAGGGTCTCGTGTGTGGGTTCCAAAAAATGGCTCAGTAACGCCCCCTACAAAAGTTTGAGGAAACAACACCTGAAGCTAGTTTAACCTGCATGTATGAAACTTGGCAGGCTTATGTAACCCTCCGAGATGTACAAAAAAGCCTCTTGCAGGCATGCTCTAAACCCAACAGGAAGTCGGCCATTTTGAATTTACTGTGCAATTTTGATGTATTTTTGGCCATTTCCAGGGGTCATAAATGAACGAACTAGTCCTAGAGATTTCATCCGATCGACTTCAAACCTTGGTCTGTCTCACCCCAAGACCTTGAAGATGGAAAGTTATCAAAAGCTTGAGTTTTCGTCAATACGTGTGACCATGGGATAGCGTCAAAGTTAGGGGTCTCGCCACTAAACAGGAAGTAGTTTATAACTCCAGCATACATGGTCCAATCTCGCCCAAACTTCACAGGACTGATGACAGTCCCGCCCTGAACACATCTACATGTCAATAATTAGAGATAAACATAGCGCCCCCTACTGGCAACAGGAAAGGTCATGTTTTAGACTTTAATGTACATCTCCTACAGAATTGACCAGATCTACCTCAAACTTGGTCAAAAAAGTCATAAGACGTTGATGACACTTTATTGTGGAAACTGTGAGTTTTCGTTGAAGGGCGTGGCCACGGCCTGGCGGCGAACTTTATTTGTTTGGCCGTGATGATAAACGTTGCTGTAACTTGACTCCACGTGGGAATATCTTGCCAAAACTTCACACATATGATGACAGTCCAGCCCTGAACACATCTACAGAGGAATTTTGAATCACCGCCATAGCGCCACCTTCTGGCAACAGAAAGTTACTTTATACATTCTTTGATGTCCCGCTTCTAGCAGGTTAATCAGACCCACCTCAAAGTTGCTGGTCTAAGTCCTTAGACCTTGATGATACTTAAAAATGAAACTTTTGAGTTTTCATCAAAAGCTGTCACCGTGGCGCCGCCTTGTTCGCCATCAAACACGATGTTGTTTTGAAGGGACAAGGAATGCTTGAAAACTCACCAAACGTGGCATACACATCACAGGTCACACGTCCTGTTGTTTTTGTGCTTTGATGCACAAAGATGGCTCAACAGCGCCCCCTAGAATATTTCAATTAAGCAGCCCCCAATGCTGGTTTGACCTGCATGTATGAAACTTGGTAGGCACCTGTGACACTCTATCACGTACAAAAAGCCTCTTGGAGCCATGCTCCAAACCCAACAGGAAGTCCGCCATTTTGAATTTACTTGTGCCACTTTTGTGCATTTTTGCCCATTTCCAGGGCTTGTAAATTAACGAACTTGTCCTACAGATTTAATCAGATTGGCTCCAGACTTGGTGTATGTAAGCGTGACTACATTGTGACCAAAATGTTGATGCCCAATGTTGAATGGCGCGCCTGCTGCTGAGTGTTGAATCTTGAGGTCTCGCCATGAAAAACAAAATTGCTGTAGCTTTGGCATAAATGGTCCAATCTCCACCAAACTTCACATGATTCATATTAGTCCCGCCCTGAACACATTTTCATTACCATATTGCCTGATACTCATAGACCCACCTAGTGGCGACAGGAAGTAGGTCTCATCAAACACTTATCTTTCGATTTATCTGAAAGTTACATGCTGTGGTGTATATTTGATGTACAAAAACATGATGTATAATTAGTGCGCTCTCCAACTCCCTCTAGTGGAAAGAGGAAGTGATACAAAATGTGAAATATGTCATTCCAGCACTGTATCAAGGATATGCAGAGTCACTACTGCATGTGATATCTAACTTTGACAGAAATGAACAGACGCATCAGAAGGCGTCCTGCCAGCCCCCCCGAGTTGCGTGAAGGTGCGAAAGCCCGTTCATCGCTGCTTGCAGCTTTAATTAGGGCCCGAGCAGGTCACAGACCTGCAAGGTCCCTATTGTTTTTCTTCCCGATTATTAGGGCCAGAGTGACGACGAAGTCGTCCGTAGGACCCTATTGTAATCGCGCTGTTTATTATTATTAGGGCCAGAGCAGGAGACCTGCGAGGTCCCTATTGTTTTTCTCCCAATTATTTATATATATATTTTTTTTTTTTTTTTCTTCCACCCATATGATCGCATTTTTCACTGCCTGAACATACCCCAAAACTCACCAAACTTGGAATATAAGTCACACCTGGCGAAAAATTTTATAATCTATTGTCGACCTGAATTTCCATCTCTAGGTGGCGCTATTATTAAGGAAAGTGCGTTTTGGCTCATAACTCCCATATGATTAGTTGCACATTCAAAAACCTTATATCCACGTGTTCAGTCAGTTGTGCTGAATCTTGTGATATAGGCCACGCCCATTTCCGCCTGCCATTTTTTTTCCACAAATTCGCAAAATATTGCAAACCTACTTTTTCAAACTCCTCCCAGGCAATTTCACCGACTGGCATGAAACTTTGCACACAGCATCTGTGGACCCTCCCGATAAAAAGTTCTTAAAAGAATTTCGATATTCCAAACAATACTCAATTTATTATATAGCAACTTCCTGCAGATTTCATTCTAAAAAGGAAGTGCTGCATATCTCCACATTGGTGTATCGGAATGACATGAAACTCAGGTTGCCACTTCCCCATGAGCCGCTGAGGCTCTGTGCAAAATTTCGGGTGATGACCACAAGGTGGTGCTCTGTAAATTGAAGTATTTTATATCTCAACATTGGTTGGACAGATTAACACGAAACTTGGTATAATTATTGCCAGTGCCCTCCTGAGGACATGTGATGAAGGACTTATCAATCCGCCACTAGGTGGCACTCTGGTGGCTGTCTAATTTAATATTTGGCACTGTGCCAACACCATAACACTCATGGAAATAAAATTGATAGGGGTGGTGTAGACTGGCCCCTGTAACTCACACACCGAAAATGACCAGCAGGTGGTGCTATTTTCAATGCAAAAGCGTTTTTCGCTAATAACTCCCACATAATATGTTGCACATTGTTAAACCTTCTATTTACATGTTCTCTGAATTCAGCTGAATTGTGTGGTGTAAACCCCGCCCACTTTTGTGGAAACTTTACATTCGCAAAATCGCGAACGATGAAAAACGTACTTTTTCGACCTCCTCCTAGGCGATTTGACCGATTTGCACCAAACTTTGCATGTAGCATCTGTCAACCCTCCTGACAAAAAGTTATTAAAGGAATTTTGATCGTCCAAAAAAACGGCCAAAATATAAAACAACAAATTCCTGCACATTGTTTTCAAAACAGACAGTCTTCAAACCAGACTGTCTGGTTTGAAGACAATGTGCAGGAATTTGTTGCCAAATATTAAATTAGATGGCCACCAGAGCACCACCTAGTGGCGGATCGGTAAGTCCTTTGTCAGATATCCTCAGGAGGGCATTGACAATAATTATACCAAGTTTTGTGTTTATCCGCCTAACCGATGTTGAGATATAACATACTTCAATTTAAAGAGCGCCACCTTGTGGTCATCACACAAAATTTTGCACTAAGTCTCAGGGGCTCATGGGGAAGTGGTAACCTGAGTTTCATGTCATTCGGATACACCAATGTGGAGATATGCCACACTTACTGTTTAGAACAAATCTGCAGGACGTTGTTATTTAATAACTTCAGTATTGTTTGGAATATCAGAATTCTTTTAATAACTTTTTGTTGGGAGGGTCCACAGATGCTGTGTGCAAAGTTTCATGCCAATCGGTGAAATTGCCTGAGAGGAGTTCAAAAAAGTAGGTTTGCGACATTTTGGGAATTTGCGAAAAAAAACGGAGGTGAAAATGGGCGTGACCTACACCACAAGATTCAGCACAATTCAGTGAACAAGTGGATATCAGGTTTTTGAATGTGCCACAAAGTATATGGGAGTTATGAGCCAAAACGCACTTTCCTTAATAATAGCAACACCTAGTGGTGGAAATTCAGGACGACAATAGATTATAAAATTTGTCGCCATGTGTGACTTATATTCCAAGTTTGGTGAGTTTTGGGGGATGTTCAGGCAGTGAAAAATGCGATCATTTGCAACAAAAAAATAAAACAAAATAAATAATAATCATTTGAAAAACAATAGGGACCTCGCAGGTCTGTGACCTGCTCGGGCCCTAATAATAATAATAATAATTAAAGCTGGCAGGACGTCTTCTGATGTGTCATTTCATTTCTGTCAAAGTTAGACATCGCATGCAGCAGTGACTTGGCATATCCCTGATACAGTGCTAGAATGACATTTCACATTTTGTATCACTTCCTCTTTCCACTAGAGGGAGATGGAGAGCGCTGTAATTACACATCATGTTTTTATACATCAAATATACACCACAGCATTTAACTTTCAGATAAATCAAAAGATAAGTGTTTGAGACCTACTTCCTGTCACCACTAGGTAGCACAATGAGTATCAGGAAATATGGTCAAATAAATGTTTTCAGGGCAGGACTAATATGAATCATCTGAAGTTTAATGGAGATCCGAACATTTACGGTAAAAATGTAGCAATTTCTTGTTTCATGGTGAGACATCAAAATTAAACCCTCTGCAGCACGTGCAGACACTCATGATATGTCATGTTTGTGTACATCAAAAATAGACCACAGCACTGAAATTTCAGGTGAATCCAAAGACAAGTGTCTGGTAAGAAGTACTTCCGTTCACCACTAGGTGGCGCTATGACTATCACGGAATATTGTCATATAAATGTGTTCAGGGTGGGACAAATATGAATCATGTCAAGTTTGGTGGACAACGGATCATTAACGCCAAATTTATAGCAATTTCCTGTTTCATGGCGAGACATCAAAATTAAACCCTCTGCAGCACAAGTAGACACTAATGATATGTCATGTTTGTGTACATCAAATATAGACCACAGCATTGAAATTTCAGGTTAATCCAAAGATAAGTGTCTGATAAGAAGTACTTCCTTTCGACACTAGGTGGCACTACGATTATCAGGCAATATGGTAATGAAAATGTGTTCAGGGCGGGACTAATATGAATCGTGAAGTTTGGTGGAGATTGGACCATTTATGCCAGAGCTACAGCAATTTCATTTTTCATGGCGAGACCTCAAAATTCAACGCTCGGCAGCGGGTGCGCCATTCCACATTGGGCAAATCCTGTGATAACTTTTGGTCACAACATAGTCATGCTTACATACACCAAGTTTGGAGCCAATCTGATTAAATCTGTAGGACAAGTTCGTTAATTTACAAGCCCTGGAAATGGGCAAAAACGCACATAAGTGGCACACGTAAATTCAAAACGGCGGACTTCCTGTTGGGTTTGGAGTATGGCTCCAAGAGGCTTTTTTGTACGTAATAGAGTGTTACAGGTGCCTACCAAGTTTCATACATGCAGGTCAAAGCAGTTTTGGGGGCTTCTTAATTGAAATATTCTAGAGGGCGCTGTTGAGCCATCTTGGTGCATCAAAGACAAAAATCACATCAGACAACAGGACTTGTGACCTGTGATGTGTATGCCACGTTTGGTGAGTTTTCAAGCATCCCTTGTCCCTTCAAAACAACATCATGTTTGATGGCGAACAAGGTGGCGTCACAGTGACAACGTTTGATGAAAACTCAAAAGCTTCATTTTTAAGCATCATCAAGGTCTAAGGACTTAGACCAGCAAGTTTGAGGTGGGTCTGATTAACCTGCTAGAAGCGGGACATCAAAGAATGTATAAAGTAGCTTTCTGTTGCCAGAAGGTGGCACTATGGCGGTGATTCAAAATTCCTCTGTAGATGTGTTCAGGGCTGGACTGTCATCATATGTGTGAAGTTTTGGCAAGCTATTCCCACATGGAGTCAAGTTACAGCAACATTTATCATCACGGCGAAACATCAAAGTTCGCTGCCAGGCCGTGGCCACACCCTTCAATGAGAACTCACAGTTTCCACAATAAAGCGTCATCAACATCTTATGACTTTTTTGACCAAGTTTGAAATGGATCTGGTCAATTCTGTAGGAGATGTACATTAAAGTCTAAAACATGACCTTTCCTGTTGCCAGTAGGGGGCGCTATATTTATCTCTAATTATTGACATGTAGATGTGTTCAGGGTGGGACTGTCATCAATCCTGTTAAGTCTGGGCAAGATTGGACCATGTATGCTGGAGTTATAAACTACTTCCTGTTTAGTGGCGAGACCCCTAATTTTGATGCCACCCCACGGTCACACGCATTGACAAAAACTCAAGCTTTTGATAACTTTTCATCTTCAAGGTCTTGGGATGGGACAGACCAAGGTTTGAAGTTGATCGGATGAAATCTCTAGGACTAGTTCGTTCATTTATGACCCCTGGAAATGGCCAAAAATACATCAAAATTGCACAGTAAATTCAAAATGGCCGACTTCCTGTTGGGTTTAGAGCATGCCTCCAAGAGGCTTTTTTGTACGTCTCTGAGCGTTACATACGCCTACCGAGTTTCATACACGTAGGTTAAACTAGCTTCAGGGGCTGCTTCCTCAAACTTTTGTAGGGGGTGCAACTGAGCCATTTTTTAGAACCCGCGCGTGAGACCCTTAAAATATCAAATTATTCACCAGTTCTGAGATGTGTGCAAAGTTTCATGAGTTTTCGGGTACGTTAAGCCTCCCAAAAAGGCAATTCATTTGGAGGAAGAATAATAATAATAATAATAATTAAAACTGCAAGCAGCATTCAATGGGCCCTCGCAGTCCGACGCATCGCTGAGAGCGAGCGACTGCCCACCCCCGCGATTGCTGAGCGGAGGTCACGTTGCTTTAGTCTGTCGGACGTCGTCTGTCACGTAAGGCCCGCTTGCTTTCGCCAGTAGGCGGCATGGTGAGTGTGGGTCTTGATTCGCACCTAGTTGTCCTCCAGATATGAAGCCGAGTGGTTGTGTGAAATCTTAGGCCAACCGGAGTAAGTGTGTCGGAGTTACAAGAACTTCCTGTGTAATGGCGAATAATTGAAGTTTGACACGGCACTTGTCACTTTATATGTCTTATAAGCATATTGTTATTTAAGTTTTTGTGAGATGCCAGATGCTGGTTTATTCTACAATGGTCATTTGTCTGACTCTAAATGAAACATTGTCAATAAAAACATTGGAGGAGAAAAAAATTTTGGTTTATTCAACACTGATCATGTATTCTGTAGAAATAATTAAGTGTGATAATCTTTTAATTCAGTCCTATCAGAGCCAAAACCAACAAATTTAAAAAAGTCAGTCATTTCTACAAGATATTGTTTATTGTAATAGTTTAAACATCTGATGCATGTAGAAATGTCTCTACAAATAAGTTGCATCAATCTTGTTCTCTTTGTCCTACCAAATTACAGGGCTCTGTCTAGTGGCAAAGGCTGTTGTGACTTTTCCATTGGTCAGTTAAAATCAGCTTGGTGTTTTATGCTATTAATCAGAGGTTTATTGCATATGATGGCAAGAATAATTTATTTCTTGATTTTTTTTTAACATATAATTTCAATTATATAACAATAATTTATTTCAAGGATGTGAAATTGTTTTCTTCATAGCCCATTTTACAACAGGTGTTTTTATATATAATTCCAATGTGTGAATTTGAATGTAAGGAAGTATGTGGTTGGACATGGTTAAAGTGTCACATGGTTTTTCCGTCAAGATCACATAATTACGTGACTTCTACGTGACGCGTGAGTAGACTTAATTTTTCTCCGGGATTTTTTTTAATGTAGAAAGATATTGATCACAATTGTTTATCGTGTGTAGCCTCTGAGGTCGACGATGTCATATACGACATCCAAGCACTCTGTTTACTAATTAGATTATAACTCCACAGTGGTGTGCGATAGAGACTTAGGGCAAAAAGATCCGGAAAGCTGACGACTGCGCCGTTTCAAAGAGGTGTCTGACATGATCGTAGCCCTTTCAGATGCTTTGTAATCCAGCCTTGAAGTTCAGTGACTTTGTAGAGTCTGTGCGCTTTAAATCCATAATGATACTGAACGTGTTTATGATTATTTATCCATTTTCCGTGCTGAAAACGGTCATTTTTGTCCTTAGCATCTCTGTTAGCTCCATGCCCATAATACTTTGTGTGTCTGTCGACCAATCAGAGTGGCCATGTGTATCACAAGGCATTTAAAGGTCCGTAAAGGGCCCAGTCTCCAAATTTCCTGCAACCTGCAATAAATTCGCCATTTCATCGTGACCTGTGGATCTACTCTATTCACTAGACTACTGAGGCAGCCGAAGTAAGAACAGAAGAATGTAGATCAAGTAAATAATGTGTAGATTCTTATTTGTGCATTTAGATGACCTGGATAGATGTGTACCCAGAGCATGGATTATTTCACGGATATGTAGTGGTTTACATTTTTACACATCGTGTTTGCTTCGTGGATCGTGAAGTGAGACGACAGGCAGCCATGTCTGACCTGCTGCTGAGCGACAGACAGCGTGTGTGTAACTGCGCCACAGGACAGGAGGAGAGGACACGCGATCATAATGGCGACTCATCACGGCGAATTTCCACGGAAAAAAACACGTGAAATGATTCTTCAAAGTGACGATGATGAAGATGAGGAGCAGAAAACCGCGATCAGACAGATGAGAGAGGATTATCAGGACGGTTTTGATCCATCTGAAGAGTAAGTGGCCTGTATACTGTATGTATGATATGAAAAAATGGCCCTCATCAGGGAGCTGTCCACCACTCCGGGGTCCTGAAGCAGCACTGTTCCCTTCTCTCAGGCCACACAGGGGCCACAGGGACCCCAAATTTGTGCCAACCTCTGCTCGAACTGACAAAAGCAGGTGACTTTTTTATGGAAACATGACTTCCATACACTGCAGGCAGATGAGGCAGGTCAGTCAGTCTACCCCCTGGAGGTGTGAGGAGTCTGATGTGTCCCTCTGTCTCACTGCAGACAGGAACTGTCTTCAGGCATGGCATTCATGATTTTTGTGGACAACAAACAAAAGTACTTATTTTGTAAATATGTAATAGTTTTGTAATAGTTTTGGTTGTATGTTGACTAGAGAGTTTTGGCTTTTGTCCTCTGATTACCAGGACCTGACAGAACAATATTCAAATGTCAAAAACCTTGGACCTGGACTTTCTCTGTGTGTTTTCAATTAAATTCTGTGAGATTCAATTTCTGCCTGTTTTTTTCTTTTGTTTTTATAGTCAAATAACTATTTGTACAGTCATCTGACATCACTGCAGCTTACATATTCTAATATCTTAGGTTGTCCTGGAAAAAAGGTGTTCAGATTAGTGCTGTCAGGCGATTAAAAAAATTAATCTAATTAATTAAAGGATTTGTAATTAATTAATCTAATTAATCGCATTTTAATCTCATATCTGCTAAAGGTCCCCAAATAAAGAATTTGTCAGTTTTTCTGTCGTGGCTTTGCTCATTCGTTTTCCTAACTCAGCAAGCGTGGGTTGGCGGAATGAGCTCACGGTAGCACTAGCAGCAGCTTTAACAGTGGAACTTGTCCGGACATGTTTAGCGTTTAAATGATAATTCAGGCTGGAGCTGCTTCGGTGATAGGAAAATTCTTTCTTTCACAAGGTACAAATCACTGCGTTCTTGTTAATAGTCCCGTCTTTGTTCTTTTTATAAATAAACTTGCTGTTCAAAGGTCCAAGTAAGCTTGCCTCGCTCTCCTGTGTCGCGTCCATGTCTGTTGTCACCCTGCTTTTGACTAGTGGCGCAGGTATGAAGTGACATGCCACTGCAGCCTAAGGGTCACTCAATGGGCCAAATTTAAAATGCTTGCGCATTGACTTGCCACTCATGATTAATTGCGTTAATTTTTATAGCGCGTTAATTTGCAGCGTAGTTAATTAATCTAATTAATGCGTTAAACTGACAGCCCTAGTTCAGATCTTTATTGTGCCTTACAGGGGGGATGTTTTACAAGCATTTTTACACTAGAAGACCAGGCGGGTTTAAAGGGACAAAAAAGGGCTTAGACCTCAGAGGGGCTACGTCACGTTTTCTCCATACGTGTGAATATTACTGGGTTGGCAAATTAAGTGTGTTTGTGTGATATTTTTCACAGAATGGACCAAAGGCCTACAGCTTCACCGTCCAAGTACCCTTGTGGCCGGGACGAGGAGACGGAGAAGCTGAGAACTGAGCTTCAATTGGTTGCGGTAAGATTTTTGTGAAATGTGCATATCTGTTGCAGCTTCAGTTTGTGTAGTTTGGAAAAATTGATGTTAAAGATTTTTCTGTCAGTTGTTGTGTATATAGCTTTACATCTGTGTCATTGTAATTAAGTTCAGCCAGTCTGAATCTTATTTAACTGTAGCCGAGGCTGGAACCTGTTTTTGTCATAACTTTTAGAAATATTTGCTTACAAAACAGTCTTTAATAGTTTTGTTGAAATAGCTGGATTATTAAATGTATATAGTTTGTCTGCAATTGTCTAGTAGGACAATTATTCAAAGGAGCACTTGGTTTTCTATTCTTCATATAACTGATATGTATCTTCTTTTGTTTGTGTTATAGTATAAAATAAATGACCCGGCCGTGCAGCGCAACGACCTCTACTGGGAGGCCGTAGCAGCGCACACCTCGATCTTAGAGGTTGTAGTGAGGGACAAGCGGCTGCTACGAGCCTCCCAGGGGAAAAATGCCCTCCTCCTGAGGGATTACCAGCAGCTCCAGAGAGAAAACGAGGACCTCAGGCGGAGGGTGAAGGAGCTGGAGGAGGAGAAGGAGGTCGCTGTGGCGTCTGCTGTCTGGGCCATGGATGGTAAGTGTCTTTGATGTTGTTAAACATGTTCTTCTCCTTTTCAAATAATTTTATGAGAATACTTCTACAGAGTCAGATTAAACATTGTAACATTATTGTACGGTATTATTAGAACAATGAACTTTCATTAGTGAGTTTGGTTAAAGTTTCTGTGAGAAGTTGTGAAGGAAGGTGTAAAAATAATTTGTGGTATTATATGTTTGATTATGGTAACAGTTTATGTTGAGGAAGAAAGTAATGGTCTAGATTTTCTATGTTTAAAGTGTTATTTTAATTTCAGAAAACATTGGGGAGCAGAGACCGGTGCCGGAGGCAGAGGAGATGGTGGAGGAGCAGGAGCCCTAAGGGTTTTTTTTCTTGTTTGTTCGACTTTTCTTTTTGGCTTTTGTTTATTTAAGTTTTAATCTTTTAATTTTAATATTTTTTAAGATTATAATTGCAATTTCACATGTTAAAAACATGTACTCTTAAAGGAAGGTCATTGATTTCCTCAGAATGCAACTTTGATATTTTCTGAAATATTTTTGCAGCAAAAGGTTTTTCCAGAAGTAATGTTAAATGTTTGTAAAGACCATGTTCAGGTGCATATGCAGTTCTTTGTAAATGTAGATGTAGGCTATTAAATAAGTGGCAGTAAGTAAAGTTCAATTGCAGGAAAAATTGCTTCCTGTTCCTGTGGCATTTTTGTGTTATTGTATAAATTTAGCTTACATAACTTTATGAAAATATTTCCCATGATATAAGGTCTCTGTATGAATGCTGAGTAAAATACATGAAGTCATCTTTGATAGTTATCACAGTTATATACAATGAAATGTATATAATTATATATACATACATACATATACATATACATATATATATATATATATATATATATATAATATATACAGTATATTCACAAACCAGTGAAAAAGCATGAACACATTTGCAACAGAAGATTTCTGCTGCTGATGTTCATCATAACCTTCTGCTGTGCTGAGAAGGTGATGATGAAGATCAAATGGATCCCACACCCAGTTTCATTAAGTAATGTAGGCATATGTTTCAACTGTTAATTACACAGTCAACATGCATCATATTTAGTCTACAGGAAAATCATGTATAATAAATTTCTCTAAAACTGCTTATCAATTATTTTGAATCCTAGGGGGCATAACTCAGAATAAAGTAACATCAAAATCAATCTGCATTCTACAATATATTGTTTGATAATCTGTAGGTGTGCATAATGGTGTTCATACATCATAAGCTTTTTTTAAAAAATATATATCTATATCTATCTATCTATCTATCTATCTATATATATATATATATATATATATATATATATATATATATAATTTTACTGTCTTGTAGGCCTTACGTAGGGCTATGTCACAATTATGTTTTTTTTTTTGTTTTTTTTTTCTCACTTCCTGTAAATGTGACGGCAGAGCGAGGTTTATTTTGAAATATCCTCTTTAGCTTGCATTTTCGTGCCGTTATGGGCTACAGCCTCCTGATTGGTTGGTTTCAATGCAAGGGCATCTGGGTAACTGTGGAGAGGAAGGGCGGCCACATTCAAACTGTGTTCTTCTCTTGCTGTGTGTTGGTGACTTCAGAGCACTAAGAGTGAACTCAGTCTTTTACAAGTGACTTCTGCGAAATTTGGAATATATTTGCACCTTTACAACACTTCATTACATTCTTCTGCACATCACTTACATTACATTGTACACTTTATTCACACTTCATTGGATTTGTGGTTTTCGACTACGAGCGGTCCGGCTTGACACGGTAAGTGATGTTAATTAGCCGCTGTTATCGTTGTGTGTGTGTGTGTGTGTGGTTAGAGCAGCAGTTAGCTTAGCTAAGGTTTCCAAAAGCATGTTTTTAAATTTTAATTGCTTTCATGACATAGCATCATGTTAATGGCTGTTAACATGGCATAGCTGCAGTGTTTCCAAGACCGTGGGCGGAGGTTGTCGTGGTGCGGCATTTAGCATTACCCGGCTAGCATCATGTCGAAGCTACCTGTTTGTGTGTCTGCTTGGGAGACAGAGACGCAACGGCCAGTCATTACAGTTTTGTGTGTGAGAGAATTGTGCGCACTGTGGCTGTTATGATTAACAACTGTTTGCATGTTGTAGGTTTAGGCCTAACGTTGCACAAAACTTCTAGCAAATTCAGCTGTGTTGCTTTGGGTCTGGCTCTGTTTTGTTTCCCCCTTGACTTTATCATTATGATTTATTGAATGGCAGTGCAAAGTGCTGATGTCAGTTGGTGCAAATATGTTTTGTAAATGCACATTGTGATTATTATAATATTGGGTTTTAGCAATTTATGTATGATACAGGGAATATAAGTTGTTGACACACACACACCCCCTTCCCGTTTGTGCTTAATGTTCACTCCCCTCTGAGCTTGGAGCTGTAGATCGGACAAACGATGTTAATAACCAATCTTCCAAATAGTAGACTAAGTTATAGCTTAAAGATATAAGCGCCGCAGCGTTGCCACGACATAATTGTCATCCTAGCGGTTTGCCTGTGCATGTGCTTCTGTCTCGGTGTGCGCGTTGCAGCTGTGATTTTTGAAATATCTGTCTGTGCGATGAATGTGAAATAAATTTTCTGTGTGAGGCTTGAACATGGGTGTTTGTGCTCATACATGGCGCTCTCTCGTGGATTGTTCTTTGTACGTTGATAGCATGTATTCAGTCCATGTTTGAAAGGGGCTGCTGATTTCTGTCAGGGAGGAACACATTACATTTCTGAATATTCCCAAGTGTTCTAAGTGCAAAGTGTGAAAACATGACACACATTTGGCTCTAAATGATTTTCTTTACTGTTTGTGCCCAGAGTGATTTACCATTTTGAACAACAGATTTATAGAATTGGTGTTGCATTGTGTGCCCATCTTTGTTGAAATGTTCACATTTTAGTTCAGTTTAAGCCTTAGTGGGGTATTAACGATTTGTATTTGCTAGTTCGTGTTTTGTTACATTACAATATGATTTGATGGTAGTGCAAAGTGTTGGTGTAAGTTTGTTTTGCAAAGGAACAATGTACAATATGCAGTTACAGCAGTTTATGATTACGTCAAAATAGTTTGATGTTCATGTTTGTACATCAATAACCACCATTATGCTTGATTTTCTGCCACTTTCATCACGCTTTCTTTTTGCAATTAATGAGTGGAGTTATTTTATTAATAAATGCTGTCTTATCTTAGATGCCTCGTGACAAGTCCCATCGCCGATCTGAGGCTGCCAAGCGTCGCATGGCAGAGCGTCGAATTAGGATCGGCGTACCTCAGAGAGAGTCCAGTGAGACTGTGGTTGCTCGTCAGTAACCTTTTATTAGAAAAAATAAAACATGGTGTCCCTACAATAGTCGGATTCTTCTGTTTTTAACTCTATAATGTTATTTTTCTCTAGTTGGTTGTAAAGTTTTCTTCAACGTGGTGAAATGTTGTGTTAAGTGTAAGTGTTTAGAAGGTGTTTTTAAAACGCTGCTAATGTTCCTTCTTTTTTGTTAATCGACAGGACGTGGAACCGGCTGGCGACACCGAGTCAACCCGTGGAAAGTCTCACCGCACACTGGACGCTTCCACAAGCTCCATGTGCCACCCCGTTGCTTTGACCCTGGCAAGAAGGTACTCAAAATTCCTATTATACACAATTTTTTGTTAGAAGCTGTTTATTGTTACCATTCTGATAGAAATTTTTTTTCCCAGTTTGTTCTGCTTGTCGGGGCGTCACACCTGCGTTCCATCGCAGACGAAATTGTTAGGGAGCAGGATGGCTGCCTTGCCTTTGGCGCCATGTCCACTCCTGGAGCCTGTGCTGACCAGCTGCGGATGGAGGTTGTGCAGGCCTCTCTTCCCCTTCAGCCTAAGCTGGTCATTGTCATGGCTCCCAGCAACAACCTCACGGCCAGTCGGACAATTGAAGAGGCGGGACTAGCTTTTTGGCGTTACCTGGCCACAGTGTGCACCATTTTCCCTTGCAAGGTTGGTTTCTGTCTGTCTGTCTCTGATGTGGATGATGGTTTCCGGTGAATGATTTTTCATCAGAGATTTTTTTTTGTGTTTACTTGTTAAGGTGTGTGTTGCTGACATGGTCCCGCGCCTGACGGTTCCAGGGGATTATCAAGAACTCATGAGGCAGGAGTTCCACCGTGTGGCAGCAAGTCTGAGTATGTAATAAAATTAGGAATAAATAAAAGTGATAATAAACATGTTTCAATGTATGTTTGTTAGGCTTGATTTTCCCTTAAAAGCAAGCACAGTTTTTCAGTATTACACAGAATGGTTTTGTGATAATAAGACTTTAACTTTATATGCAAATACTGGAAAGTAACACGTGTTTTTTATTTTCAGATGTTAGCTACATTTCCACAGCTGACCACTTCCCCCTGGACCGTCTCGAGCTGTGGTGCCCTGATGGGGTAAGTAAAATTCATTGTTGTGATATGATTAATTCAGAATTCCATATTAAATCTGTTTGTGTTTGTAAATCATAATTATTTCTCTTTGTTTGCTTTTATCTTTACAGGTCCACCTCAGTGACGACTATGGGATGCCAAAACTCGTGGAGCTGCTGTGGGTTGCCTCCTACCAGCAGCTGGAGACACCAGCACCTTCGCCACAGGTGCAACACCAGGTGTCTCCAAAGCCATACGTCCCGAGGTTTGCTCCCAAACTGGTAGTGAAGGGGGAGGTTCGTGCTCCCAGGCCAACCCCTTCAGAGTGGACACTTGTGGAACTGGGCAGGAAGGTGAGAGGCAGTGGACTGTGATTTTTTGTTTGTTTGTTTGTTTGTTTGTTATGAAAACAGTAAAAATCTAATCAACATAAAACATGTCATAGTTGTGAATTAACCTCAATCTCTATTCTCACCATTTGTCTTTACAGAGGAACCATTCTGGGAACCCTGAGGATTCCTCTGGGGTGTCCAAGAAAAGAGTGGTTCACTGTCAGGTGTGTACATTTATCTATTGACATTTACTAGATACCATTGTTTATTTTGTATGAGTTGCATGATGTGACCCAGTCTTTCTGCATCTGTTTTATACAGGTGGATGGTGCTCCTGTGGCTCTTAAGGAGTGCTTCATCCCACTTAATCCTGTCCGGTTTTCACCAGACATTCTGGCTGCCATGGATAAAGTTGTTCCATCGGCTCTGGGCAGCGCTCCTACAGGCATTGAGGTAATGGGCTTAAAGCCTATGATGTTATTTATAAG